>NC_140591.1:162199819-162389819 GCF_964204655.1 Triturus cristatus
AACATTTGTGTCTCCGCTAACCTCCGCTAAAAAGAGGTATATCCTCTTTTTTACACTTACTTTTCCAGTTACCATAGTAACAGTTTTCTTTAAATTTACTTTCTTGCCCATAAATTTAACAAAGTTATCTATCAGGAGCTGCTGCCCGTTGGTTGTTCTAGATAGGAGGACTGCCTCACCTGCATATAAAAAGACGGGGACAGGACGAGATCCAATCATGGGGGCGTCAGCTTTAGATTTTTTTAAGCATTCATCCACCCCGTTTATGTAGCGTGAGAAGAGCAAGGGGGCAAGGATACATCCCTGTCTAATACCTCGGGCAACCTTAAAGCTTTCTGTACATTCCCCCTTCAGTCCATATCGTACCTGCGCGGTAAAGTAAGAGTACTATTGGGACAGATAGTTATTGATACCCAGAGGGGCTCACATGTCCACAAGTGTTTCCCATTGTTAGACCCAGGATCCCTGGTTGGCTGAGGTAGGTACCTTAGGCCAAATAGGGACCCGTGTTTCAACGTCAGGGAAAGGAAGGTCACCTTCTGAGATAGCCCCGCTCACCCCCTTGGTAGCTTGGCACGAGCAGCCAGGCTTATCTTCAAGGCAAATGTATTTGCAACCATGCTCACAACACCACAAATAGACTTCACCCAAGTTTTATAAAAACAAGTATAAACTTTATATAAAAGATATATGATAAGATCACACGATATAAATCCAACAAATGCGTATTTGTAATATTTCTCCTGGCCAGTTTTTAGGCCAGCCAGCCCTATAAGTACTGGCGATATTAATGAGCACTTCTAAACATTCTACTGTAATCCTAACACCATGTTATGCATATCGTAATGCTAGAATCAGGCACTTTTGCAATGAAAAAATAATGCAATACGTACGCAACAATCACACACTTTGCGATGTAAAAATAATGCAATGCATAGCACGACAATCAGGTACTTTGCAATGTAAAAATAATGCAAGCATAATACAACCACCAGGTACGTTGTCAATGCGTAATACACTAATCAGGTAGTTCGTTATGCAAGAATAATGCACTGCGTAATATGCTAATCAGGTAGTTCGTTATGCAGAAACAATGCAATGCGTCATACGCCAATCAGGTAGTCTGTTGTGCAGAAGCAATGCCATGCGTCATACACTAATCCAGTAGTTCGTTATACAGGAAAGATGCAATGCGTAATACACTAATCAGGTACTTCGTTATGCTGAAATGATGCAATGTGTAATACAACAATCAGGTACGCTGTTATGCAGAAATGGAGTAATCCGTACTACACTCCAGCACTGATCACGGTGCCTCAGGCGGTATCTCCGCCACTCGTGTTTACTCGCAGGTAGCCTAGGACAACAGTTGCCCCCAACACGGGTATGGTATAACACAAAAAGTGCAGCTCCGCGCTCCGGCCCCGATACTACCACTCTCTTGGCAATACGGGCCGTGATACGAGTCGAAGCAGAGGCTCGCACTGCTGAAGTGAGAGAGAGGCAGAGAGCGTCTTCCTCCGAGCCCGCGCCCCACCCCAGGAGTCGACACACGTTACCTGGGGGGCGCGACCCACTCTCCTCTCCTCGTCCAGCGGTTTGGGCCTCTAATGCAATCTTTGGGACTTGCCAAAGGCGGGCTCGGGCCGGCAGCTCAGCTCATCCTGGGCTGCCGGTCCGGGCCACTACTGCTACGAAGATCTCAGGCGGCCACAGGGCACACGCACACAGCGTCGCTGAGACTTCCTTGAGCTTTGGGTGCACGATCACCGGGTACTTCACACAAAGGTCTCAGGCTGCACAAAGATCAAGCGCACAGCGTCACTTAGACTCACTTTAACTCCGGGTGCACGATAACAAGGCAAATCCTCACGAAGGTCTCACGGTGCACAACGAACACGCACACAGCATCGATGAGACTCACTTGGATTCCGGTGCACATGATAACAAGGCAAATCCTCACAAAGATCTCACGGTGCTCAACGCACACGCAAACAGCGTCGGTGAGACTCACTTGGATTCCGGTCCACGCGATAACTGGACTATCTTCACAAAGGGAATCAGGCTGCACAAAGCACACGCACACCGCGTCACTGATCCTTGCTTGGACTCCAGGTGCCCACGATCACAGGGTAAACCTTATTAGGGTCTCAGGCTGCAACAAGCACGCGCACACAGCGCAGCTGAGACTCTCCTGGAAACTTTTGTGTTTCTGAGTTTCCGCAACAGGGAGCCAGCTCACCTCGGGCCCTTGGGGATAAGTTACTTCAGGACACAGCAAAGTCCTTTCAAGCAGGGGGACACAGCACACAGCAAGGTCTCTTTAGCCTTTCCTTGGTTAAAACATTAAACTTCAGGCCAGCCTCAGAACACACAGCAAGGGTCAGTCCTCTCCTTCAGTCTATTCAGTTATTTATTCTTGGCAAATGTCCTCTTGACCACGAAGTAGCCCCAGTCTTGTTCACACTTGATCAAGCCATTGTCCAAAGTTCAGGGGCTTCAGCTCTCATAGTTATACCCCTCAATGGCTTTGAAGTCTTTGTGTTGAACAGGGCATTGACCCCTGTTCAAACCAGTTCTGGTTGCCTCCCTGCCAGTGACACTTTCTTCCTTTGATTGGTGGGGGTCTGGATTCTCAATAACTCAGCAGGAGATGGAACCATTGTGTTATAGCAGCAACCCAGGACTCTTCACCTCTTAGGGCTTCTCCTCCCCCTACACTCCAGATGCAGGTTAGCCTGTTGCTGTCTCACCTCCTCCCCCGGGTCAAGACATTCCCCAGATCCTATCGCTTTCAAATCCTGGCAGTCAATCCACAGCCAGGCAGAGACACACAGAAATGTTAGAGCACAAAAACTCAGCCACTTCTAAAAGAGTGGCTTCTAAACACACACTGCAAAAACCACCTTCATAAAAAGATGTGTTATTACATTGTGAGTTCAGGCATACTAAACTTCACCTTTAGCCTTTGGGACGATAGTCTGGAAAACATATTACACAGCCTTCCCATTCTATCCTATGGGCAAGATGGCCTTTCAACAGTGAAAAACGAAATGGAGATTATTTCACTGTAAGGGCATGGCACACACCCTAGTACATGTCCTACCTTTCACATGCACTGCACCTTGCCCAGGGGTACCCTTCACCCACCATAGAGGTGTCTGATGTGCATAGAAAGGGAAGGGTAAGGCCTGGCAAGTGAGTGCACTTGTCAAAACAACATGGCAGTTTAACAAACTGCGCACAGGCCCTGCAATGGCAGGCCTGTGTTCCCTTTAGTGCTGCAGGCCCACTAGTAGCATTTGCATTACCAGCCCTGGCACACATAGTGCACTTCACTATTAAGGCAAACATACCAATCATGGACAACCAATTACAATTACACTCTATACAGGGAGCACTTGCACTTTGACACTGTCTAGCAGTAGCAAAGTGTCCAAAGCATCTAAGTTGGCAACACCATGTCAGAAAAAGGGTCTAGGGGAAAAGCAAAAAGTTTAGGGACTACACCCATAATTTGTCATGATTTACCAGATGAAACATACTGCTCAGATCAGCAAAGCATAAATGCATGTGACCCGCCCTTGCTGCAGTATATTTATTGATTAACAGATATAAATTAACACATTGTTCTATTGTTCCAATCTCACTGTGTGTGAGTGAGTATGTGTTTTTCCGAAACCCAATGTTCTAACCTACACAGGAGGCTTCTGCCCATTAATTTAGCACTGGAGTCCAGGAGGGATATTGGACAGTAACATTTCGGATCCCCTCTATTACCTTCTTTAAATATTGGGACTATTGTGCTTTCTGTCCAAGAGACAGGGAGGAAACCCTTTACTGTAGAATTGCATACTTGGATCAGCATCGGTGCCCATAAAGTGACGTGTGCTATAAAGGTATCTATCGGAACACCGTCCAGGCCTGCTGCCTTTCCACTTGCTACTTTATTTAGGGCAGTAATGACCTCTTCTAGGGTTATGTCAGGGATATCCACAGCGTCGATTTGGTATAAAGGTGTGGTTGTCAATTTTAAAACACGATTTTCCGAATTAATAATTGTGTTAAAATGTTCTATTTAATTTAATTTAATTTAATTTTGGCATTTATAGAGCGCGAACGAATACCCGTAGGCGTCTCGGCGCTAGACTGAACGACTGACTCTCCACAGCATTGGAAAGACCCGGGTAATTACTGGTTAAACAACCAAGTTTTCAGGCTCTTGCGAAACTGCAATAATGATTTGCTGGATCTGATATGCTGAGGAAGCATATTCCAGATCTTGGGAGCTGCTACCGTGAAGCGGCGGTCACCCCATGAGACAGTTTTAGAGCGTGGGACCACTAGATTATTAAGAGTAGAGGATCTGAGTTGTCTAGTTGGTCTATAAAGTTTAAGTTGGTCCTTGAGAGGACGTGGACCTTGGTCGTGTAGGGTTTTATAAAGTATACAAAGAGATTTGAAAATGATCCTATTCTTGATAGTCAACCAGTGGAGTGTCTTGATGGTGTCCGAGATGGGTGAAAACTTGGGTGTTCTTGTCAGGAGGCGTGCTGCCGCGTTCTGAATGGTTTGTAGTTTTTTTATAACTCTGGTCTGACCATTAAGAAAAAGCGAGTTGCAGTAGTCCAAAGAGGGAAGGACCAGGGAGGTCACCAGAGTTTTGGCAGCTACATCTGGAAGAACTGGCATGATTTTTCTTATCATCTTTAATTTGTAATGAGCGGTGGCTGCTACTTTATTGGCATGTGCCATAAAGTTAAGATGATCATCAAAAATAATTCCCAAGTTCCTAACCTTGGAGGTCGGATTGGGTGGAGTACCGAACTCGGGGGGCCACCAAAAAGCAGGCCAAATCGGAGAGAGGGGTCCAAAAATGACCACCTCCGTTTTATCGGAGTTGAGCTTTAGGCAGTTCTCTGCCATCCACTCTCCTATCAGGCTCATGGTCTTTTGAAAGCGTTCTGCCACTTCCGTCCCTTTATCCTTAATGGCCAATACCAGTTGTGTATCATCAGCATAAGAAGTTAGGCTCATCCCAGATGCCTTTATTATACTTGCAAGGTCCGACACATGGATATTGAATAGCGTCGGACTCAGGGATGAGCCTTGGGGAACCCCACACGGGAGCGACAGCTTAGCTGACTGATATGGTCCCAGGGTGACCACCTGAGTTCTATCGGCAAGGAAAGACGCGAGCAACTCTCTGGCTAGATAGTCAATACCCTTCTTCCCGACACGGTCGACCAGGATCTTGTGGTCGACCGTATCAAAAGCCGCCGAGAGATCCAGCAGTACAAGCAGCGCTGTCATGCCCTGATCACGGGTGGTTCTAATATCATCGGCTGCCTTAAGAAGGGCCGTTTCTGTGCCGTGGTATTTGCGAAAACCGTACTGTGTGTCATCCAAGAGCAGATTTGTCTCTAGATATTCTGAGAGCTGCTGATTCATCGCCTTTTCTGCCACTTTAGCTAGGAAGGGAAGACTAGCTATGGGCCAATAATTCTTGAGTTCTTCAGTGTCCAGACTAGGTTTTTTTAATAGAGGTTTGATAAGCGTGTTTTTAAGGCAGTTAGGGTAAATCCCAGAGGTCATTATGGTATTACAGACCTGGGTAATGGCAGGGGCGGTAATGTCCATAGCCATGGAAAATACTGCAGGAGGGCAGGGATCCAAGGCCGAACCTGATTTAATAGATTTCATGATGGTGATTATTTGATCAGTGGAAAGGGTCCTAAAGCTGGTCATGGAACTACTGGGGCTGGTATAAGCAGGGGGAACATTGCTGATGTAATTTTGAGAGGAAAAGGCTTGGTAGATGTTATTAACCTTAGAGTAGAAAAATTCTGACAGCGCGTCACAAAGTGATTGGGACGGGGGAGGATGTAGATCTGGCGCATTACCAGTCAAAGTTTTTGTAATGGTGAACAGTTGTCTACTAGAATTTTTAGATGTTTCGATTTACTCGGAAAAGTATATTTTTTTGGTAGCCACAATCGTGGATTTATAAGTGGCCAAGGATTCTTTGTAGATAATTATCCAGTCCCCATGTTGTACAAATGCCCCAATCCTTGGTTTTCCTCTCTCTTTTAGGAACGGCTGATTTATTATTTTCCAGACAAGAGAATTATCCTTTAGTTCGGCAGACTGCAGCAGTTCATCCCAGAATTTTTCTTTCAGCTCTCCTTTCCTCTTATCTAAGGCAGATATATATGTGGCTCTCTGTCTGTGGATTTTTCCCCATCCCTTGGAGAGTACCGTAGGGCTTTTCTTAATTTTCTGTTTATTGAGGAACATTCATTTCCCTCTGGGCGTGTATCTAAGTTTCTCTGAGATTTTAGCCATAATTTTACAGAAAAGGCTACCATAATACACAGTGGGAGGATTTCAACTATGTACTTATATAAAAATATCTAAGATTTTCTGACAGAATTTCCCTTGTTGTGGTTATGCCATCTATGTTTGCCCATCTTAAAGTAGTACCATTTCTATCCCTGTATTTCAATATGATTCATAGTTTGTGAATCATTTGGCCTTGGGATATTTATGTTAAGGACCAAGGTCAAGGTAGCAAGGGCGCTTGGGGTAATGTTAAAGGATTCTATTAGGCGTTGTCCATTTTCTGTCACCAAAATGTGGTCAATTACAGATCTTCTGCCATTCCCGTAATATGTTGGTACTAACATTTGGTCTTCACCTGTGCATTGTTCCAGCAAATCCAAGCATTTAATGCTTCTCCATAAGGGTTGTGTGAAAAATGCAACATGCCTTCCCAATTTATTTTTACATATCCACAACTTTTGGATCCCCGCCTGCAGCATTGACTCAGATTAAAATCTCCTAACCATAATAAAATATACTCATCCTTAATATAAGTTAGGAACAATTCAATCTACCTACTTAAATCCATTATATCAGTTACTTTAGTTTTTATCAAAAACATTGCTATAGAAATTAATACTAACCAGATCGACCTTTTTCTTCTTTTATTAAATCGAAAAATTGAAACTAAGGTGAGGACAGGGAGGACCTCAGTACTTTTAATGAAGCAGTTAAGGATATTAATACTGCCAGGCCTCCCTTAGTCCACCCTCCTTCTGAAGGGGTTGCCGGGGTTAAAAGAGGGATGAAGCCCTCCACAAAATATCATCTGTTGCCCATGCCTCTTGTAGGCAAATTAGGAGGCTCAGTCTTTGGGCAGGTTGGTATACCCGGGTCAGAGTTATGTATTTTGTGGTCTACCTGATATACATCAATGTATGTGTAAAGAACAAAGCGGTTTTGTATAGTAATTAAAAGTTCTTTATTCACCAACACAGCTCCACAGGTGGAGCGCAAGAATGCATCTGCTGCTGTGGATCACCAGCTGTCAACTGTCATCAACTGCCAGCTGGTGATGTCACAGCTGTCACAACAATGGTACGGTGTCCTCGCAGGGACACGCAAGAGCAAGTGACACAACGGTGTCCCCAAGTGGTCAATACAAGTACACAACACATCTTCCCTCTTAATGAACAGAGTGACAGTGGCTAAAGAAACTAAACAGAAAAAGCCTAGTCACAAATGTAATCATTAAGTTTCGCAGGTGGTATTATTCTTCTGCCACACCTGCTGGTACTAGAAGGTACTGACACTTCCTGTCTGGGAGTGGGTGGCAACACTCTGACTACTCTACCAGGATCTGCGCTAAGGGTGCGTGTTCCGGGGTTAGGAGCTTCAGCATGTGTAGTGAGAGGGTACTGGGTGGCTTCACTGTCAGATGAGTCAGATAGGGAAATGTGGTGCTTGTTATCCTTTGGCTTACAGTGCACTCCGTTAGTGACCCCCATGGTAGGCTTGCACACAGATAAGGCTGAGAAGTGATGCACCTTACCGTCGCTTAAGAGGGCGGAGTTGCAATACACCTCTTTAACCGTTAGGGGTGGAGAGAACTTGTTCTGTCCCTTAGCTATGTGGCCACTTTTCTTTACCTTAACGGTTTCCCCTAAGGAGAGTTGCACATCCTTGCAACCATGTTTGTGGTCGTATCTTTTTTTTGTACTAATCTGACCCTGCCCAACCTTCCTTCTTACTTGGTCACTGGACCAGTGTACACTCTTTGAAGCTAATGCCCAACCCACATTATCCTTTGAGAGAGGCGTTCTGCCCCGCATAAGTACAAAGGGGCTGTGACCAGTTGATTCGCACGGTGTGATCCTGTAGGCCCACACTGTTTTTAGGATCTCACTCTTCCAACACAGTCTGTTGTCGTTGGACAACTGGATAATGCCTTTAAGTACTCTATTGAAGCGTTCCACCGCTCCGTTACCGGCAGGGTGGTACACTGATGTAGTTTTGTGTGCAATTTGGTTCCTAGAAGTGTTGGCCTTAAACAGGTCTGAGAGGAACTGCGGGCCATTATCACTAGTTATTTGTTTGGGGAGCCCTTCTCGCGTAAAAACAGAATCTAGGAACTCCACCACCGCCCTGGAATCAGGTTTAACCGTGAACGTGAGTTCAGGCCACTTGGTAAAATGGTCAATGAGTACTATTATATACCATTGCTCCTCTTTTCCTTCTATGGGGCCCATGATATCAATCCCCACTCTTTCCCATGGCATAGACGGACAACTAATGGGGTGTAGTGGTGGTCTAAGAGTTACCTGTGTCTTGTCAGATTGCTGACACATGTTGCAGTTTCTCACTACTCTTTCCATGTCCTTGCTTACCCCGGGCCACCAGTAGCTTTCCTTGACTCTCCTTTTGCACTTAACTATACCTAAATGTCCCTCGTGACAAATATCAAGGATTCTTTTTCTTAACGTGACTGGGGGTATCACCCTACAACCTCTCAACAGTAAGTCATTCTCGTGTGACAGTTCCTGCTTCACTTCATAGAAATGCCTCATGGCTTCAGTGAGTTTATTTTTGTGTGTCCATTCTCCTTCTAACATTCTAATCACTTGGCAGATGTCCTTGTCCTTCTCTTGCTCAGTGAGCCACTCTTCCTTAGAGATTCCCTGGATATTGTCGTCAAGACTGGCAATACAGTATTCTACTTCGTCAGTTCCATTCTCCTGGTTTTCGTTTTTTAACGGCAATCTGCTCAAATAGTCCGCTACAACGTTCTTCACCCCTGGCACGTATTCAATGTTGTAATTGAAGTCAAATAGGCGTACCGATAAACGCGCCAGCCTCGGTGAAGCCGAGTACAGACCCTTAGTGGTGAACACCTTGGTGAGTGGCTTATGGTCTGTGCATAGCGTGACCCTATTTCCCCACACATAGTTCCGAAAATGCTCCAAAGCCCACACACACGCCAATGCTTCACGTTCGATAACAGAGAATCTCTCCTCCGTTGGTGTCAATGACCGTGATGCAAATGCTATTGTGTACTGTAGACCCTTGTCATCTCCATGAGTCAAGACGGCTCCCAGACCCTTGGAGCTTGCGTCCGTTGTTATGGTGTTGTAGAGTGTAGGGTCAAATCCTTGTAGGGGTATCGCATTGCACAGGTCTTCCTTAATGGTGTTGAAAGCAGCTTGGCACGTGTCGGTCCAAACAAACTCGCTTCTCATTTTTAATAATTGTCGTAGATCGTACGTTTTTTCCGAAAAATTCTTCACAAACTTTGCATAGAATTCTACAAGGCCTAAGAAAGACTTCAACTCTTCTTTGTTTTTGGGTACTGGAGAGTTTTTAATTGCTTCCATCAAGTCTTTCTTCGGGAAGATTCCTTTGCCATTAATTTCGTGCCCTAGATAGTTCACTGACTCACGTGCAAACTTGCATTTACTGTACTCAGCCGTGAGTCCCTTCGTCTCCAGGATTTTTAGCACTTGCTCAACCTTGTCATCGTGTTCTTCCCTTGTCTTTCCCATAATAAGGATATCATCTTGGAACATCAGAATTCCCTTAACTCCCTTGAAGATGTTGTTTATTAGTCTCTGAAACATCGCTGCTGCAGATGCCAATCCAAAGGGTACTCTTGTAAATTGGTAACACCCAAATGGCGTAATGAACGTTGTCAGTCTTTTGCTCTCGCGGTGCAGTGGCACCTGGTGGTAAGCAGACTTAAGGTCGACTGTAGAAAACCATCTGACACCTTTGGTTGTTGCAAGCATTTCGCTTATTTTAGGTAACGGGAAATGCTCAATTATTATACTCTTGTTAAGGTCCCGCAAGTCCACACAGAGTCTCAATTTTCCATTTGGTCGTTTGGCTACCACCAAAGGTGCGACCCATTCACTTGCCTCCACTTGTTCGATTATACCTTCCTTTAGGAGTCTCTCGATTTGTCTTTTAACTTCGTCCTTGATTGCAAATGGTAGATTGCGGGTCTTGTGTACCACAGGTGTAGCATTTGGTTTGACGACTATCTTATGTTGGTATCCCTTAAGTGCACCAATTTTTTCCTTAAAGACATTGGGGAACTTGCTTAGAATGGATTTGTTGTAGTCGTCCGCATTCTGCACCACTAGGACAGGGTCAGAGCTGCTGGGGTCCAAGATGATGCTCAAATTCCCCTGGTCCATCCAGCCCAAGACCGATGGCCCCACCGCGGATACGTAGAGTTTGCCTTCTGCTTCTCTCCCTTTGTAGGCGAAATTTAGTTTCCTGTAGCCACACACGTCAATTGCTTCTCCAGTGAATGACTTGATCAGGATGTCAGCTTTCTCAAGGTGATTGCCAATTTGTGGTGTAAACTTTTCTTCCCAAACTTTTTTGTTCACTATAGTATATGGTGAGCCTGCATCAGCAACTATGTTGATATCCACGCCTCCAATTACCATGTTGCATGTTGGTTTTTTCTTTTTATTTACACCATCTGTACTGACTTCGTTTATCATTTCCTCCTCGATGCTGAGAACATACATGTTAATGTCATCATCCTCCGATTCTTCACTCTCTGATTCTTCTGCTTCATATATGTTCTTCACAGAGCGTGCTTTACGCCTACGACATGCCTTCTGGAAATGCCCAATGACTCCGCAGTATGTGCATTTTGCTCCCCGTGCTGGGCATTTTTTGTCGTCGGCCCAATGTGTATTGTCGCCACATCTGTAACAACGCCTTGTTTCGTTATCCGTAGATTTGTTGCTTATTTTCTTTGGAGGCTTGTTCCATGTATTCTTCGTGTTTTGCTTGACATGTGTCACCTTGCTGACAGTACTGCCATCTTTTTTCCCATTGCTTTCGGCTATCACTGCCTTTGCACAGCGTCCTGTTAATTCGGATTTTCTTGCAACGTCAATAATATTCTGGAGTGGATACTCTCCTTTTGCCCAGAGGCTGTCCTGTATGTCAGCATTTGACCCCTGCATAACAATTTGGTCTCTAATGAACTCGTCGTGTAGATTCCCAAAACGACAATTCAATGCTAACTCCTTTAGTGCAGAGACATAGTCATCGACTGACTCTTCTTTCCCTTGCTTCCTGTGGAAGAATTTATATCTATCCACACCAACACACACATTAGGCTTGTAATACGCATTCAGGTCATCTATTGCATTTGCGTACACATCGTCTTCTCCCTCACCTCTCGCTTTCTTGTTGATGCTGTTGTACACCTTGATTCCACCAGCTCCTAGGCAATGTAGCAGGAGTTTGTATTTCTTCTTTGGTGTAAATTCGTCATCATCATCAAACTGCGAGATGTAGTTATTAAAATATTCCCTCCATTCTTCCCATTTTAGTAATGGTTCTCCCTTGCCAGGTAGGAATGATTGTGGTGGGGAAAGATTCCACAAGTAACCTGATGCCATTCTACGTCTAGTTATATTTTTTTTGTATTAATACAGTGCTGCAACTGCGACTGCTTTTAGTGTCTTTAAATACTGTTGTATTTTTTTTTTTTTTACTGAATTGTATTGCTAGCGTACAAAATCAAGCTTTTGTTTACTTCTGGCAGCTGATTTGAAGCTTGGTTCCGAGTTGCCGATGTTTTTTTTCCTTTGCGCGTGACGCGCGTTGCCTAGGAGATTCTATTTCACTGGTTGTTTACTTTCCTCAGATTCTAAAATGGCCGCACGTTAAGCACGTAGCACGTCACTGCTGAAGGATTCCTATGCGCGTCAGCTTACGTCACATCCAATTTGCATACGTGACGCTCGATCAGCTGGCAGTTTGTTTCGTTAAACTGTCAACTTATTGCCGTTGGGAGGTGCGAAGCGTTTTCTCACACAGAAGCCTTAAGAACAGAGTCAATAACGGTGTTAAACTTCCAATACGCCAACATAAATGTTGCCCAACGTTACTCACAGTGTCCACAATGCTCGCTCTAGCGTTTTCTTCGCAGATCCTTCGACAATACTTTCTTTATGTATTTTGCCTTAATTTTCTTTCACGTATCGGTTGCTGAACGCACCTTGAATACTTCTTAAATTCGTATTTTAGTCCGCAGCAGCTTTCTCTACAGTTATCAAATCCTCACGTGAAGGTAATTGTTGAGGGACTGCAGATTTCCTTTACGCCGGTTTTCTTTCATAAAAATACCGGTAGTGGGTTCCGGTGTTGGCGCTCGTCGCCACTTTGTAAAGAACAAAGCGGTTTTGTATAGTAAGTAAAAGTTCTTTATTCACCAACACTGCTCCACAGGTGGAGCGCAAGAATGCATCCGCTGCTGTGGATCACCAGCTGTCAACTGTCATCAACTGCCAGCTGGTGATGTCACAGCTGTCACAACAATGGTACGGTGTCCTCGCAGGGACACGCAAGAGCAAGTGACACAACGGTGTCCCCAAGTGGTCAATACAAGTACACAACAGTATGTCTTTGGGAAAGTTGAAATACCCATATCAGAGTTCTGTGCTTCATGATCTACATGATGTACACCAATGGAATTGCTGCCCTTTCTTCCCTCCCCACCTGTTGTCAATCCTGATCATCATAGTATGAGATGGGGAGGAGCCTGTTCTTAGTTGGGATTGTTAACTGTGGCCTGTTGGTAAATTGTGTTTGTTGTCGGGTAATGTTCTGCCCAGCTGATAAGACTGTATGTATAAGGGTATCAGTCCTGCCCAAAAACTTTCTGGCCTGTTGAAAAAACCCAAAGGCTCAGCTCGAATATTCCCACTGGTGTTCTTAGCACCGCATCTATATCCCTGGCCAGAATGGAGGGTTCTTACCAGAAGGGGGGGTGAAAGTTCACCACAATGCAGTCACCTTCACTAGTTTTTTTAGAAGGGCCTAGCCATCCTACTCTCCTGAGCATTATGATTTCTTAGGCAAGACCGTTTGTGCTCCAGGACTGTTTATTCAACCAGTCTATCACCTTATTTTTAAGATCAGACCAGGTTTCTATCACATTGGGCCTTAAAATAGGTACATTTCTCAACACAATTACAAATTGCGTTGCTTCCGGCGGGAGATGTAAAGATATCTGAGGACATATATCTTGATGTTGGTGGGGGTCATCAATTGCACTCAAAGCGGGCGGTTGTTGAGTAGGAGCATTGTCTGAGGTTGCAGTTGCCACAGTGTCAGTTTGTAGTTTTACTTGATCTAGTATTTCCTTTATGGTTACCTCAAGTATGGAGATCCCTGATTTTATGTCCTCCAGTTCTTTCTTAAATGATTCCTCTAGTGTGTACATTCTTTAGTGGACAATCTGCTGCTTTAGAGGATTTTAAGAATTTATCTTTAGTATTTGGTCTAGCTGTCTTTGAGTTAACTGTGTTTCCTTTACCTCCTGTGATTACCTTTCTCTTTTTTAAATCTTTAGGGGCTAGGTCTGCCAGCTGACAAATTTTCTTTCCTGGAGGGGCAGATAGATGACCAAGCGGGGATTCCTCGCTATTCGTCAGGGAGTTATTCAAAACACATGGTGTCACGATCTTTTCCGTAATAGGAGGCTTCCCTGACTCCATTGCGATATCCTTCTCAACTACCTTGTCCATAGCATTATGTAAAGCGGATTTAGTTGCGGCCAGTCATTCCGCTGCATTAGTGATTTCGCTATTCAATAGGCCCATGGCATTCGTCAAATAATTAGTAATTGATTTAGTGGAGGTAGTTGGTTTTATTGCCCCTTTTAGAGATGACTGTGGCAATTTATGTTTACCCATTGTCTATGCCTCGCTGTATCGTATTACTAGGTGTAAAGGAAGCAAAGCAGATTGGAAGATATAGAGGCAAAGAAAGTGTGAGAGGTTGGCCTAGTATATGCTGTCCACTAATGATAGTGGGAACCCTGTACCAGTCCAAACAACCCCTTATTGGTTATAGGTTAAAGACAACCTTTATTGAAAGCTATACTAGTGGTAGCTATGGAGAGCAGCCTTCAGGCTAAGTCTTGAAGGAATGTAAAGCAGCTTGTTTTTCCAGTCTATCGCCTCCTGAATGGCTAAATGAAAGACAATCACACCAGGTATATATATAAAATATATGTATTTATTTCTAAACACACCCTCCTAAACCCTCTATGAGACTAGAGGTCAACACAGCCTCGAGCTCCCGTTAGCTTCTATGGGGAAAGTCGCGTTTAGATTTTTAAAAAGATTAGGGACACTTGGAAATGAGTCAGGACCAAACCCTTTGGAACCTAGGAATTTCTAGGGTCAACACCCACGGGAG
This sequence comes from Triturus cristatus, assembly GCF_964204655.1. Taxonomy (NCBI): domain Eukaryota; kingdom Metazoa; phylum Chordata; class Amphibia; order Caudata; family Salamandridae; genus Triturus; species Triturus cristatus. The sequence continues at coordinate 162,214,373 of NC_140591.1, forward strand.
CACCGGAGTACTCGAGTTACCTCACCCAGGGAAGTTGGGTGCATAGGTGTCAAATGCTGTCGGGTCGCGTCGTCGATTTCAATGGGAGCTGGCAAAGAAGTGCTGCTGCCAGGAAGATGCGAAGTGTCCGAGGAGATACAAGCCTGGATTTAAGTCGATAAGAACCTGAAAGCAGAGGGGACAGAGTCTGGGTCACTTGCCAGTGACCAGGAAGGCGATAGGCAGATGCCCACCAATGTCGGGTGATTTCAGGTGAAGGAGGTGAAGCTAGACTCTTCAGCCACGAGGACCAGGAGGTGTTGAGGACAACTAGGAGCTGGATTCGAGCTGTCCCACAAAGGATGTCGAGTGCTGCAGCATTGGTGCCCGGATTGGACACAACAAGCCTTGGCAACAGCAACCCACACAGAAAGGAGAAAGATGCTTCGGTGCAGACCGGCAAGGTCTGAGGGACTCACCACTTGTAGGGAGTTGGGGAACATCTGGAGCAACCAGGAAAGCCCAAGGAAATTCACAGTTACCACCTAAGGGACCCACCAGTCGACGGACCAGGGATCGCGAAGGGACCTCAAGAGGAAACACAAAATGGAGGCCGACGGGTCACTCGGGTTGACTAGGCTGACAATCTTTGGTGGATCTTCTGCTCGAGGTGGGGGCTACAAGTAACCCCAAGCACGACTTCAAAAGACGTCGAGAAGTCAATGCACTTGCAAAAGTGCATGGTGACCAGGAGATCCGGTTCCACACTACTCACGAGGGCTGGGGGTCTCAGCTTTGCTGGGGACTTGGGTCAGCCTCTGAGATGTCTGGAAATCCTCTTCCTGGGCTGCAAATACTTCGGAGTCCGGTGGGAGCTTCGGAGATGCAGACCGGCAAATTGCTTTGTTGGTGCCTGCCAAGCAGGGGAGTCACTCCTTGTACCCCAAGGGAGATTTCTTCAGTCCACTAGTCTTGAGTAGAGCGTCGAAGTTCCAGGATTCAGCTTCAGAGTATCATCCAGGGATATCTAAGGTTCTGGTTACAGAGTTTCCTTACTTATACCTAAGGAAGGGGTTGGACTAACTCTGGGGACCCACCTATGGGAGGGTTTGGAAAGAGGGGTGGCTACACCCATTTCCTTTGTCCAGTTTCGCGCCAGAGCAGGGGCTGGAAACCCCTGAACTGGTTGAGCTGGACTATGCACAGGGACACCAAATGTGCAGGACTTCAAAGCACTTAGAGAGTGCTCCCACCCAGCCCCAACATACATAAGCCGGTCTGGGAGACGGTTACACCTCCCTGTGACAGAAAACCTATTGTCCAGGCCTCCCCTGCCTGTGTTTCGGTCAGCAGCAGGAGGCCAGACTGTAGCTGCAGCATCCATTTTGTGATGCCAGGGCTCTATTAGATTCTACCGTTTATACCAGTACTGCCATGTCTCTCTCTCTAGAAGGGTGGGATCATATCCTCAAATCAAGAACTGATGTGGGGGTATGATTCCAAGGTGTTTGACACCAAACACAACATGTTTCCGTGCAGTCAGTCCAAATTTAGCATTAACCGTTTAAGATATAATGCACTTAAGAGTATATGGTCTGGCTGCACCACTGACAACCCCGGAGAAGAGATTCCGAAGGCTGCAGAGGGGCTCAGCTCATGCCTGGGCACCCTCTCAACTAACTAAGCACCCTGCTTCAGGATTGATAAGGCCTGCCATAGGGGTGACTGATAGGTTACTATGTGCAGTGATAGGTGAGGTATAGTGAACCTATACCTCAGTAAGGGGTGCATGCACCACCTTACCCAGGCTGCAGTAGCAGACCTGTGGTGCCATTTTGCATGGCTTTCCAGGGGTGCCACAATACATGCTTCAGCCCCTGGTAGGCCACTGGGGTACCTATACCCTGGCTACATAGTATACCATATACTAGGGCCTCACAAGGGTACCCCAGAATCCCATCTGGAGTGTACGTAAAGTACATGCAATCAGTTTAGAGAGAAAGAATAGCAGGTTCCCAGCCAAACTAATTCAAAAACCATCAAAACACCAGGAAAAAAGTTGGGGCAACCATGCAGTCAGATTCCACCTTCCTACAGAAAGTATACACAGCCCAGCCTTGTCCGGCCATGCAGGCTGCGGCATTGTTAATAAGCGCCTCCGGGCACGACCGGGGAGTCTGGGTAACAGAGTCCTCCCCTGGCCCAGTCTCCTACAGGAATAAGCGGCAAAGCAGGGCAGGAGCGGGTGCAGTGAGTCTTTCTCCCTACCGTGTTGTTAATAAGCACCTCCGGGCGCAAGAGTAGAGTGGGCTGAGACCAGGAAATCTGGGTAACAAAGTCCTGCCCTGGCCCGGTCTCCTACAGTAACAAGAGGCAAAGCAGAGCGGAAGCAGGTGCGGTGAGTCTTTCCTCCTGCCGCAGCCACGGCGTTGTTAATAAGTGCCTCTGGGCATGAGAGTGGAGTGGGCGGAGACCTGGGAGTCTGGGTAACAGAGTCCTCCCCTGGCCTGGACTCCTTCAGGAACATGCAGCAAAGCAGAGCGGGAGCTAGCGTGGTGAGTCTTTTCCCCTGCTTCGGGGCGTAGCGTTGTTAATAAGCGCCTCGGGGAGCAAGAGTGGAGTGGGCGGAGACCTGGGAGTCTGGGTAACAGAGTCCACCCCTGGCTCCGACAGGAACAAGCGGCAAAGCAGAGCGGGAGCAGACGCGGTGAGTCTTGAATGCATCTTTATTAAAGTCCTGGGATTAGACCTTGGAATCATGTACCTAGGCTGGTGCCCCTATTAGACCCAGTGGAAATGAAAACAGTGCTGACGTCGCAGTGCCCGTGACATAATAATATATAGAAAGTTGCATTAAAAACACTGACAGAAACCCCACCTGGGTACCTTAGTGCTATGCAAAGTGAAACCTATCCTATAGTTTTATAGTGATCCAACTTATCCCGAATCATATGACCAATGGAGGTGGAATATTGATGTCCCAAACAGTAAGTGATTCTCCGGGTCTCATCAGGACGTATTTGCCTGTCTATAGCAGCAAGATTGACTATAAGTTTGGACATCACAGACAGGTGACCTCAAGATTAAAATTATAAGGGAACCAAGAACCACTCTGGACCCAGATATCATGAAAGAGCTTATTAAGAGAACTGTGCATTTGGTGCTGAGACACTGGTGGCCATGCACACACAATTCACTCATCAATGCATCTGAGGAAGTATATTGACCTCAAGACAATTGGTTTGTCATTGAATCTCAATCTTATGGATTGGAGCTGCTGTTGTCTTGTTTCATATGATTACCCCTGATTATCCCTGTCCAGGTGGGCATAGTGGGTGACAAATGCAAAAAGAATAATTGATGGAGAGAATGCAGAACAATGTCATACATTCACCCCAGTACAGAGATCTGGGCCTAAATCCATCGTTTTTTTGCTCACCATGGAATTCCAGTTTGGACCCAGCCATTTGCAAATCAGTCTTGACCCTGCGCCCAATGGGAACAGTCCAGTCTGAACTGCCAGGCCAGGTCCTCCCTGGACTGGAAACAAGCATCCTAAGACCGGTTTCGGGCTCCAAACTGGAATGGCATGGTGAGCAAAAAAATGATGGATACATTCTGTCCATCAATAATTGTTTTTGCCCTTGGCACCCCGAGTTGGACAGGTATGCCCAGACGTGGGTCCTGTGCTCTCCATGCCACTGGAGTCAAGCTATCCTGGCTGATGAGGGCTGAAAGCCCGAAACCGGTCCTAGGATGCTTGTTTCCAGTCCAGGGAGGACCTCGCCTGGCAGTTCGGGCTAGACTGTTCCCATTGGGTGCAGGGTCAAGACTGATTTGCATATGGCTGGGTCCAAACTGGAATGGCATGGTGAGCAAACAAACAATGGATTTAGGCCCAGATCTCTGTACTGGGGTGAATGTATGACATTGTTCTGCATTCTGTCCATCAATTGTTCTTTTTGCACATGGGTGTAGAAGCACATAGCATTGTTTTATGATGCCTCCCCTTGCCGTAGCAGAGTGTGCATGTCTTGGTGTACAAACTACGGCATGTGAACAAACCACAGAAACCACTCTCTGTCACAGACACCGCAGCAACCTATGTGTAGGACCTGCAGAGCTGAGATACAACTCTTTCCCCTTCTCCCATTGGTGTACGACAAGCAGCATGCCATATCCGCTGGCATAATTCAGCAGTGTGTCCCCACTGGCCCTCCAGCTGATGGACTTCCCATGACTATGCCCGCTCATGAGAACCTCAAATTTGTAACCCCAGGCTGTGAAAAGAAAAACGCTGATTGTTGACCCTGTATTAACAGACATTGTATTGTGTAAGCCGGTGCTAAGCAACCTTAGGAAAATAACCCTTTTTATTTGGCCTGGCTAGAAACAGCTTTAGAAATCTCACCTCATTACAAGATCTTTTCTTTAAAAAAAAAATCATATTAAAAATACATATATAGAGGACTTTCAGACGGTCATTTTCATCCTTTGGTTTATTTAACTGTCATTCACAATTTGCTTCCACCTATCACAGCATACAGCCTGGGGCCATGGGCCAGCCTGTTTTATCCATTGGCATTCTTCACTGTGACCGATGGCATTTTGACTGATTTGTACCCAGCCAGCATTGGAGTGGGACAGAAAATGGGCCCGGGCACCAAAATAAAATGTTCTTCATTAGTTAATCAGCTAGTTAAAAAAGTGGCCCTCATTTGCAAATTGGGGCAGTTTTCACCTTGTCAAGACAGACTTTATAGTTAATTTTCTTAGGCATAGGATATTGCAGCCATTTGTGCTTGTGCTGCAGGCAATGTTTGTGGTATTATCAGGGAAATCAATAACAATAATCTGCCCACCAAACGATAAAACAGGCCCAAAACCAGACAAAAAACCAGCCCACACACTGACCAATCAGACAAGCCCTTCTGGCCCTGCCTGATTGCCCTATAGGCCCTGAGCATAGCTGCCTGAAAACGAGTGCCCATTAAAACTGTGCTGCCGTATCCTGGCTGATGAGCCATTCCTTTATTTTTATTACATTTTTATACTAAATATTTTAATATGGCTTTTTAAAATTACATTTCTTAGGAAAGAATATTTTTCAACTTATTTTTGTTTATAGAGATATTTCCGCTTTTAGACAGCAGCATTTTGTACTTTATTTCTACTTTTAAACCTTTGATTTCTTTTGCGTACACTTAACTCAAATTAAAAAACTGCATGCTTGCCAGGGACATACCTACTGGCTTTGTCATCACTGTTTTGCTTCATGGTTTTGAATAACTTTATTTGCAGTTTACAGTCTGCAGTCCTACAAACGTGGCCCAGTCTCGCTGTTTTTCAATGAGTTTGAGTTTGAGTTTGAGTTTAAGGAATTTGTAGAGCGCACATACACCAGGCGGTTTCTTGGCGCTATGTAATTACTACTGCTCAAGGGGCATAACAACTGAGGGAACAGGGAGGTTAGGATTGGAAGGCTTCGGTAAAGAGAAAGGTTTTGAGGTCTTTGCGGAATAAGGGATATTGGGAGCAAGACCTCAGTTGGAGTGAGAGGGAGTTCCAAAAGGCGGGAGCCGTGGTAGAGAATTTGGAACCTCCCCATTTTTTCAGTTTGAAGCGAGGTACCACCAGTAGTTGCTGGGTTGTAGAGCGCAGTTCTCTAGGGGGGATATAGTCTTGAATGGCTGTGTTAATGAAAGCCGGGGCAGTGCCAGACCGGGCTTTAAAGATGGTACAGCCAAGCTTGAAAAGAGCGCGTTGCCGAACAGGGAGCCAATGGAGGGATCTGAGAAGGGGGGTAATATGTTGTGACCTGGGTGAGTTAAAAACCAGTCGGGCCGCCTGGTTTTGAACTAGTTGTAGGCGCCTCACGAAGTACGCAGGCATGCCATGATAGATGGCGTTGCCGTAGTCCAAGCGAGACGTCACCATGGCCAGAAGTATTAGTTTGAGGGCAGATGTAGAGAAGAAACGTGAAACTTTCCGGATAGTTCTGAGGGAGAGGAAGGCTGAAGAGACGACGGCACTGACTTGGGAATGGAGAGAAAGTTGATTATTGATTTTGAATCCAAGAGTTTTGACAGAGGGGACCGACGTGGTTGGAGGGCCTAGAGAAGAGGGCCAGAAAGAGGAGGACCATGGACTGGAGCAACCACCCGTCAACACCAATTCCGTTTTGTCGGGATTGAGTTTCAGGTGGTTGAAGTTCATCCAGTCCTGGATAAAAGTCATGATGAACTGAAAGTTAGCAATTGACTGGGGGGAGGGAGAGAGGGAAAAAATAAGCTGGAGGTCATCTGCGTAGTTGTAGACAGAGACCTCCAGTTGCTGTAGCGCAAAAATAAGAGGGGCAATGTAAAGGTTAAATAACAGAGGGGACAAGGAGGATCCTTGGGGGACCCCGCACTGGACTGGGCGATAGTCAGCTGAGAACTCGCCCAGGCGGACCGCTTGGGTGCGCCCACTCAAGAAGGAGGAGAGCCATAACAGGGCAGTCCCTCCGATTCCCGCCGCCTCGACACAAGAAAGTAAGATGGTATGATCCACCGTGTCGAATGCGGCGGAGAGATCAAGAAGGACCAGGGCCTGAGGCTTACTGGAATCCATACCTTCTCGAAGGTTGTCTAGGACCGATATAATTACTGACTCGGTTGAGTGTGCGGGGCGGAAACCAGCCTGCCTTGGGGCCAAGACGCTGTATCTTTCCACAAATTGGCTCAAGGTTCTGACCACATGGCGTTCCAGCACTTTTGCCAAGAAGGGCAGAAGGGATATAGGGCGGTAATTGACTGGGTTTGAGGAATCCGCGCCAGGTTTTTTTAAAATAGGTACAATCACCGCCGATTTAAGTGCCAGGGTAACAATACCCTGGGATAAGGAGCTGTTGAGAAACGAGAGGGGTGGAGTGGGGTAATGGGTATAAATCTGCTTCAGGATATAGGCAGGGCAGGGGTCCAAGGGGGAGCCGGATTTAACCATAGAAAGAATGGAGGTGAAAGAATCGATTGTGAGGGGGGGAATGGAGTCCAAGCGAGCTACGGCAGAAGGGCAATGGGGGTCAGTGAAAGAGGAAGATGGGGAAGGAATCTTGGCCTTGATCGTGCTGATTTTATCGAGGAAGAAGGAATTAAGGGAGTCACAAAGTGATTGAGAAGGAAGGGGTTTGAGAGAAGCTCTGTCAGAGTAAGCCAGGTCTTGGACGATGGAGAATATTTCTCTGGGCCGGTTCTCCGCAAGTTGAATTTTAGATGAGAAGTAAGCCTTTTTGGCTTCCAGAATAGACTTCTTATATTGGGCTAAGAGGGTGGTGTATTGGAGTCTGAGGGTGGGGCAGTAATCTCGTCTCCAAAGACGTTCCGCTTGGCGGAGGTTGAGTTTTTGAGTTTTTAGGTCGTTGGAAAACCATCGATTGGCGTCTTTGAAGCGTTTGGACGAGATGCATTTCAAAGGGGCGATGGAGTCGCAGCCGGCCCGCAGCCAGCTATTGATAGATTCAGCCTGTGCTGAGGATGGCAGCCCTGAGAGGTCGGGGCTAGATGAAGAGAGCGTGGCCGACAGAGCCGCTGCATCAACGCGGTTCCATGATCGGGCCCAGACGTTTTTGGCAGGAAGGGGTTTGGGAAGTGAATGGGGGCATAAAGAAAAAGTGATCAGAAAGTGATCCGACCAAACACAGGGAGAAATGGAAAGTGAAGTGACCGGGCAGTTTCGGTACCAAATTTGGTCAAGGATATGTCCCAGCCTATGGGTGGGAGCTTGGACCGCAGGAATAAAATTGAGCGAACGAAGTGAGTCTGAAAACTCCTTGGAAGTTGCACATTCCTCGGGGTCTGAGGGCCAAAAGTTGAAATCTCCAAGGACTGCGATGGAAGAGTGGTCGACAACTAGGGTAGCCATCAGGTCTTGGAAGTTGGGAAGGAACGATTGCGGGGAAGAAGGAGGTCGATAAATAAGGACGCACGTGAGAGGGGGGGTCAGGGAAGGTGAACGGGCAACTAGACAGTCTGATGAGCCCAGGGAAGAGAATGCTAAAGGTTGGAACGTGAGTTCTTTGCGGGCAATCAGGGCCACCCCTCCACCGGGCTTTTCGGAAGAACGATCGACTCAGATAGCATAATAGGATGGTGGGAGTATAGCCAGTACGGAGGGGAGAGAACTGTCCGAGAACCAAGTCTCAGTAAGGAAAAGTATATCGGGTTTGTGGGACTCCAATAGCGAGAAAAGATCGTGCTGATGTTTAACTGCCGATCTGGTATTAAGATACATTGCGGAGACGGCTGTGGGAGGGTGGTCAGTGGTAGACGAGGCTGGAAAATTACTGGCTCGGGGCAAAGACCGGGAATTCAATTGGGATGAAGTTTGGGAGGATAAGAGGCCATATTTGGTAATTTGGTTGACGGCGACATTCGCCAATGGCCACTTGCCTTGTAGCTTGTAGCAATGGCTTATCAAATGCACTTAGAGTGTATGGCACCATGGATTACCAGTTCCGTGGGTGCAGTGGGTTTCACGCTTTGAAAATACATTTCTAGGCAAGATCCAGTGTCAATCTAGTACTGAAAGTGCCAGGTGGAGTTATTAATGAAGGAACAAGAGGAAGGGTTCAACGTAATTGTCTAGAGGCATCACCCTCTGTGGAGAATGCATGGATTCTAATTACTAACCTTCATCTGTCGTATGTGGTCTCTAAATAAGTTTGCATTCACAGTTTGATATTAAAGTTAGTTTATTTGAACCTGGCGCTTTGATAAAACTATTCGAGATTCAAAAGTTTGATATTTTGTCGCTTTCTAGATTGTTTAAATACTAAGGGGTTATTTAAAAAGGACATTATGACAAATTGTTACTATTGTATCCTGGAGAAACATGTTTTGGACTATGTTAAGGGATGTAGAGTCAACTCTTGCTGCTTGCTCGGGGCTGGAGATCTCTGTGTCAAACGTCGTTCCTCCTAACCAGACTTATTTTTAAAGCAGACAACGTTACAACGTTAAGTGCATGTCTTTTCCCCAGGCTTGAAACTCACTCTTCACAATCTACAGCACTGGAAGTTAAGTATGCAATTGAGGGTCAAAGTGAGCTATTCTCACCAAGTGCTTGATTGATCTGCAGTGCAAGTATCCTGTTGAGCAGAGGAGGTGTGATAGTAAGTCAGATACCACCCCTCTATGCCCAAGATGTCATCGCTTTCTGCAGTGCCAATTGTGAGGACTACAAAATGGAATTGAAGGAGGGGGACATAGAGTAAGACCTTAGGGTCCGTGGCTAGCACCCACGGAAAATGGCGGCTGCTCTCCACCTGCACGGATCAGTAACGTAGTTCTAGCTGGGGACTGCAACCAAGTTTTTGATCCTTTATTAGATCGAAAATCCACAGTTCCTTTCACTCCCTCAAAAGCATATAAAACTTTCACACAAACTATAAAACACTTACATTTAACTGACGCATGGAGATTATGTAATCCGTCCTTGCAAGAATATACTTTTTATTCTTCACCCCATCAGACCCAATCAAGAATTCATTATTTTTTCACATCACACAGTGTCTCCCAATCTCTCATATCTGCAGATTTAGGTCCCATACTCATTTCCGACCATGCCCCTGTTTCCATCCTATTAGACTTACTGCCTCATTCTGATCACCCCAGGAGATGGCGCTTTAACAATTCCCTGCTTTTAGACCCTTATTCCAAAACTTCTTTTATTTCTTTCTTTAATGAATATTTCCTTTTAAATAATAATGACACTAAACCCTGTTATATTATTTGGGACACTTTTTTTTTTTTAAATAACAATTTTTATTAAAGACAAAACAGCAGCAGCAAAGACAGTACATATGCAGTTCAGCTTTAAATACATGCATTCAAGTACGAGTAAAGTGTGCATTATCCTTCCGGAACATCAGCATTAACATCGAGCAATAGGCTGGTTAATACAGAGGGCTACACTCATCTCTACAGGTCTGGAAATCACCACTTCTGCCCATAGTTTGTTGGCACGGGGATTTATGTTGTCACATCTGAGTCAGCCCCCTCCAATATTGCGTGTCTTTCCCGTCAAAGCTCCACCGTGGGAGAGATACAGATATACCCCCTATATTTATTCCAACGCCCCCATTTTTGATCACATTTTTGAGGGCAGCCTCTAACTTTATATACAGTTTTCTCCTCTACCATAGCATGGTCCATGTCCTTAGCCCAATCCTGCAACTGTGGTAAAGTATCTACCCCCCCACTTCTGGGCAACATTTCTCTTCGCTATGCTCCATCGCATGGTGGCCCACGATTGCTCAGTTTGAGTGAGGTCTGTTGCCTCCCAGATATTGAGGAGGCATAGGCGGGGAGATGGATGTATGGGTTTATCACAGGATCTAGTCATTTGTCAGAACAACCTGAATTGTGTTATCTGACGGAAACCTGGATGAAACCCCATTCTGTCCCGGCAATTACACTAGGAATTCCAGAAGGCTATAAAATAGTCAGGTTAGACCGTCCTGTCAAGATTGGAGGCGGTATTGCAATTGTATATAAGAATGTCTTATCCATTACCATTTTAGAAGAAATGAGCACCCCAGACTTAGAAATTATGGTTTTTAGGGTTTGCATCTCGAGTAAAATGAACTATAAAGGGGCTTTAGTATACCGTCCTCCAGGCCCATGTGCCAGCTTTAACATCTTACTGTTGGAAGTGCTGGCCAGACACATTGACCCTGAGAATGTATTCGTACTGTTAGGAGATTTCAATGTGCACAGTGACCTGGAAGATAATAGAGATGCAAAATCCCTACTGTTAGATCTCTCTCTGTTTGGATTAACCCATATGAACTCGGGCCCTACACACTTAGCAGGTCACACCCTAGACCTAATTTTTACTAATAAACCCACTACTATGACATGTGCTCCTCCTACTCAAGTGAACTGGACAGACCATTTTGTCCTAGAATTCCATTCGTCTCATTTAGGTAAAGCTCCCTTGCAAGTACAAACTTTCTCTACCACACGCAGGCAATGGTACAAAGTTTCCCCCGATTCGTTTCAAGAGCAATTTGTTGCACCCTCTACTGGTTCTACAGATGATGTGGATATGGTTTTGGCCAAGTATAATCATGCCATTTTGAAAGCGATAGATTATATAGCTCCCATAAAAACATTTAAACCATGCTTAGTACGTAAACAAGAAGCTTGGTTTACAGAGCATCTGAAATCGCTTAAACAATCAGCCAGGAAACTGGAAAGGGTGTGGAGAGTGACTCATGATGAATTTGACAAAAAGCATTACTGGGCAGCTCTCACCACTTATCACAAAGAAATTCGGCGTGCCCGAAAAACCCATATTGAGTCCCTTCTCTCCACCGCAGGAAATAATCCTAGAGTTCTATACCGAACCCTCCAGTCGTTTTTGAAACCAGCTGCCTGTGAAACTTCTGAGTCAACATCTCAACAATTATGTAACGAAGTGGCTCAGTTTTTCACCAATAAAATAAACAAGATACATGATGATATTACTAGATCAAATCTGTCTATCATAGTAGATACATCTTTTCCCCTGGAAGAAAGAACAGAATTAGGATCGGCGACCTTAGACTCTTTTCCCCCCATTTCTCTGCTAGAAACTGAATGTTATCTAAGTCAGATTAAGAGTGGGAGCCCCTTAGACATCATACCGGCGAGAATTGTACCAACAGTAGGTAAGATTATTGGCTCACAGATCCAATGTCTTGTTAATCTTTCATTGAAGGAAGGCCAAGTTCCTAAGGAATGGAAGAAAGCAATAGTAAGACCTATCAGAAAAAAATCTTCAATTCCCTGGACTGATATGTCCAATCTTAGGCCCATCTCATTACTCCCTTTTTTGGGGAAACTGATAGAAAAACATGTCAACAAACATGTATCAAATTACATTGAACAGACTGGTAGGCTAGATTGCTCTCAGTTCGGCTTCAGACCTAAACATAGTACCGAATCTGCCCTGTTATCAGTGACTGACGATCTTCATATGTACCAGGACAGAGGATATTCTGTTATCCTGGTCCTATTGGATTTATCGGCAGCGTTCGATACTATATCTCATAAAATCTTAATCGAACGTCTGGTTATGATCGGCGTTGAGAGCACCGCATTAGCCTGGTTAAAAAGCTTTCTATCTAATCGTACCCAAGCTGTTAGCATGGGCATATTTCAGTCGACGGAGACTTGTATTACGAAGGGGGTGCCACAGGGCTCTTGTCTTAGCCCTACTCTCTTTAACATCTATGTGGCACCCCTGGCCACAATTCTGAGAAATTTTGGGTTCATCCCCGTCTCATACGCAGATGATACACAGCTCTTATTCCCTTTCAAAAAACTCACACAGGAAGTGAGGACGGCCTTCTCAGAAGGCATGAAGGCTGTGGCAAATTGGATGACATCAAATTATCTCCAATGTAATGTAAACAAGACAGAAGTTGTGCTCTTTGGGGAAGTAAGAACATTGTGGACACCTGATTGGTGGCCATGTGAGCTTGGCCAAGTGCCAGAACCCAAACAGGTAGTAAAAAACCTAGGGGTTCGTCTCGATCGAGAGCTCACTTTTAAACAACACGGCAACTGGGTGGTTGGCCAATGTTTCCATGTTATTGGACTCCTACGAAAAGTTTTTCCAATGTTACCAGACTCTGTCAGAAAAACCCTGGCACAGGCGCTAGTTCTGAGTCGCCTGGATTATTGCAATGGACTCTTGCTGTCAGCTAATGAAAGTGTCCTAGCAAGACTCCAGGTGATACAAAATACTGCTGCGAGGCTTGTGCTGAATGCCCCTTTGAGAACACCCTCCCAGCCTCTCCTGAATAAATTACACTGGCTTCCAGTTCGTAAAAGAATTCATTTTAAAATGTACTGTCTGATCCATTAGAGCCTACATGGATGTGGACCCCCCTATTGGATTGATAAATTTATTCCTTACAATCCTATCCGCTCACTTAGGTCAAGTAGCCAACTTCTACTGAAAATACCGATCACAAAGAAGGTCAGACAAGGTGGTAAAGCATTTTCGGTTATCGGATCTACTTTATGGAATACTCTTCCTCTTGAACTTAGGCAATGCCCAGAACATTTAAATTTTAGGAAAAAACTTAAAACTTTCTTATTTTAACAAACTTGAAGGACACACTTTCTGCTGCTGTTGATGTCTCTTTTTATGGCCTTTTTTCTTCCTCTCCCTATTTTCTTTCTGTGCGCAGAGATACTCTTTATAGAGTCGATTCTAGCGCGTTATAAACCATAAATAATAATAATAATAATAATAATAATAATAATAATGTCTATCCAGTATCGGTGTATGTGGGGGCATTCCCATAGGATGTGTACGAATGTGCCTGATTGATTGCAGTGTCTAAGACGGTTTGTATCTGGCCTCCTGCCAAGTTTAAATAGAAGTTTAGCATCGAAATATACGCGGTGTAGAATCTTAAGCTGCACCAGCCGGAATCGCATCGGCATGGTCAACTCGCGGGGGGAAGCCAGCGCTTCGATCCAGTCCTCGTCAGTGATAGCACCCAGGTCCGCCTCCCAACTAGCACGCAATTTCAGCATTGGATCGGGCTGGTTATTGATAAGTTTCTTGTACGTTAGGGAGACAGTCTTGCTGTCCATTAGGTCCAGCAGCAACCTGTCCTCCAGATGAGAGGATTCTGGGAGGGAGGTGTCTGTAGAGAGGGCGCATTCTATGGCGTGGCTAATCTGAAGATCCCGGAAGTGCTCTGATGGTGCTAGCTGATATTTGAGTTGGAGTTCTGCAAATGAGTTCTTCTTGCCCTTAATCCACACATCACCCACCGTGGAAATACCAATCAAGTCCCACTTATCGAATCCAGCACAAGCACTGAGGCGTCCCAAGATGTTGGGCTCCCACAGGGGGGGTAGCCTTTGCCAGGCGCCCACGCCATCCCATCCGCTGTTGGGCCCCATGCCACACTTCCACTGTACGGGCCGTAGGGCCGGTCAAACCTAGCTTCTTGGGGTTTGAATATAGCGCTCTGTTGTAGCCTCCCTTCCCCATTAACCACAGATCAGTGCGGAAGCTGGGGTCGGCCTGGGATCCGAACATCCATTTGTTAATGGCAACTAATTGAGACGCCTGGTAATACAGGCGCATGTCCGGCAACCCGATACCTCCATCGTACCACTCCATAGTGAGCTTGTGTATGGCTATCCGAGGTGGCCCATTATCCCATAGTAGATTTCTAACTGCTGCATCAATCTGCGAAAAGTAAGAATCGGGGCCCGGGAAGGGGGTGTTTTGCAGGGCATAAAGACGCTCTGCCCAGAAGGGTGAGGGGTAGTGTCCTCCAGTGGGTGACATCAGTTTTAAACCTCTGCAACGGAACCAAAATATTCCGTTCATAGAACGCTGCCTCGTCAGTTGTTATAAAGATACCGAGGTAAAAAACACCCTGGGCCGCCACAGGGATGGTGTATCTCCGAGGACTCTGTGGCGGATCACCCCAAAGGGAATACATCTGAGATTTGGACCAGTTTATCTGGTAACCGGAGTGGGCAGCGAATATATGGAAAATGTGGAGAACGCGGCGAAGCGAGATAGAGTAGAATGTCGTCCGCGTATAGCAATATGTGTTCTTCGTCCGTCCATTTAAAACCTCGGATACCGGGGTCTCCTCTGATCCAGACCGCTAAAGGCTCGAGGGCCAGGGCAAAGAGGAGCGGCGATAGTGGGCAGCCCTGCCTCATGCCACGACACAGGGGGAAGGAGCCCGAACGATGGTTGTTCACCAGACGTGGGCAATGGGAAGGTTGTATAACAACCTGACCCACCCAATCAACTTGGGCCCAAGACCAATGCGAGTCAAAACAGCGTACAGATAATCTCAGGCCACGATGTCAAATGCCATTTTTGCATCAAGTGCGAGCAAAATCGCCTCCTCCGCTATTGTCGCCACAGGACCCAGTGCGCCATGGACACGACGTAAGTTACGCGCTATATTGCTCCCTGGCATAAACCCCGATTGGTCTGGGTGAATCAAGTCAGCGAGATATGGAAGTAGTCGATTAGCCAACAATTTGGCCAAGATCTTGGCCTCCACCGTTATCAATGAGATAGGTTGGTACGATGTGAACTCATCCTCTGGTTTACGGGGTTTGAGGATAACCACGATGGTGGCCTCGCGGATGTCGGCTGGGAGGAGGCTGGTCTCATAGCATTCATTGTACAGATTCAGTAAGTGTGGAGCGAGCTTCGTTGCCATGGGTTTCATGAGTTCGATCGGAAGCCCATTAGGGCCCATTGCCTTACCGTCCCGTATATCTTGAATTGCATCCTGAATCTCTTCAACTGAAAGATCAGCATCCAAGGCCTCCCTGTCTTATTGGGAGACACCTCGATAGTAGCGAGGAGATCTGCGGCCCATGGTGCTTGTGAATCCCGTGGCATTTTGTAAATTTGCTCATAGTATTTGGCGAACGTCTCTGCAATGCACTGAGGGTCAGTGATCAGAACGTCATCTGGCCCCTTGATCACGCGCACCCATCTCGCCGACTGTTTTTTGCGTTCTACCCATGCCAGAAGTTTTCCTGTTCGCTCGCCCTGTTCATATATTCTATGACGGGAGGCGAGATTACGCCTATTGGCGACCTCTAACAGCAGCTGTTTATAATCATGTCTCTTAACGTTAAGGTTGTGTTGAATATCCTGATCGGGGTTCTGTGAGGCGGTGTGTTCAAGAGTTAAGATCTCTTTTTCCAGTTCATTCACACGCTGGTCTCTCTCCGCCCTGTGGCCTACCATCAAACACAATGCTCTCCCCTTTATAACTGCCCCAAATGCACCCCAGAGTGTTATTGCCGACAGCACAGACCTTGTATTCTCCTCAAAATAGTATTCAGTGTCTTCCCGTAAGCTGTCCCTGACTTGTGGGATCTTTAGTGCCCAGGGCTGAATCCTAATGGGGCCTGGTTGCACTACACGGTGTGCTCCGCAGACTGCTGTGACCGGGGAATGATCAGATACACCTCTTGCGTGGCAGGCTGAATTGGTGAAGTCCTGTATGTGTTGTGCTTGGGTAAACAAGTAGTCAAGACGTGAATGGCTGCCATGTACACCTGACTGGAACGTGAAGAGTGTATTCCTGGGGGTGAGACCATCTCCAGACAGCAGATAGAAACAGAATATGCGCACTCTGTTTATTCAAAGGAGTAGAATTTCCAAGTAGGTCGTAGGTGCAGACGGGTAGATCCCATCTCCAGACATCCATCATCCCCAGGGCATTAGTAAAGTTGTGTAGTTGCGAGTCGTGTGCAGAGTCGCGTCTGGGCGGGGACTGGTCTATTTGGCCATTCATTGCCAGGTTAAAATCTCCTCCCATCACCAACGTACCAATGGGTAAGTTCAATAGCATCGCACCCACCTCTGTTAGTGTCATGCGTTGAAGGTCCGGTGGGGCATAGACTGAGATAACATTAAGAACTCTGCCCTCCCAGATGCCCGAACAAGCAGCATATCTACCCTGTGGATCAGTCCATGTGTCTTGTATTATGTAAGGACAGCCCTTTCGAAGGAGGATCCCCACCCTCCTGGACCCTGATGTAAATCCCGAGTGTGTGACCATACGATAACCCTTCCTATCCAGGACCTTACAGGAGTTACCTATTGGATGGGTTTCCTGGAACAGAACCATATCCAGCCCCTGACGGTGAATGTATTGTAACACAATTCCACGCTTGATTTTGTCCCCTAGCCCATTAACATTCCATGTCATGCATCTAAGTCCCTGACCTCTCGCCATAAGATTCTAATAGCGGTGTAATGGAGTAAACAGAGTGTCCATGGTGAGTGAAACCTTCAGTGACGATTTTCTGTGCTGCTTCAATTGTGTTACAGCGCTCTGTGGTGTCATGAGGTGTGAAATCACTGAACTGAGTGTTGATATTGACCATAATGCACTGATACCAGATGCAATTCCGTATCAAGCTGTAAATGTGTAAATGTGTAAGCAATTGCTTCGTCTTGCTGCAAAGTGCCCTCCAATAACTGCCCTCAAACAAACATAAACTCAAAAATACCCTCAGACCAACAAACCGCCCCCTCCCTGCCCAGCGGGACTAAAACCGCCCGCCACCCCCAACAAGCAGAGTGCCTGTCGCCCACAGATGAACAATTTCAGGGAACGCAGGTGACCCCACTCCCGGTTTGCATATCATTATAAGTTAATTCTTCGCTCCCCGGCCCAACCCCACCCTAAAGCACTATGTCACACAAAGGCTCATATCAACCCTCGCAAAGTGCCCCGTGGCACCCACATCATCAATAACAGTGTAATAACAGTTTTATCCTGATCCCGCACCGCCCAACATGCTAAACGAACATATCCAACAGTGGCGTAGGCACTATAGTCAGGCACTAGGGTGAGCCCCCGAGACCAGACAGCCCCAATGGCCCAGGCTTCAGACAACCTCCTCTGCATCCCCCCCAGTACTGTTCTACCACACGTCGCGTTCGGGTGGTCATGGCACCAATACCATGAGGCCGCAGGGGAGCACTGCCAATCCGGAACAATCTTACCAACCACAGAATCAGTGCCCTCCCGTGCGTCCCTAAGAGTCAAAATCAGAAGGCGGAGGGGATCGCCTCTGTTGACGTCAGTCAGTGTTGTCATCCGCAGCAGAGAATGCTTTCTTCCCTTTCTTTTCGACCGTGCGCCAGCCATCGAGCCAGTCCCAAGCTTCTTCTGGTCGGGTGAAAAACCAGGATTTACCATTTGCTTCCACACGAAGCTTGGCGGGGAACAACATTGCGTACTTGACCTCCTGGTAACGGAGGGCCTGTTTTACCTCCAAAAAACTCAGTTGTTGTTTCTGAACTCTCATTGTGAAGTCAGGGAAAACCATGATTTTGCTGTACTCCAAGGTAAGTGGTGGGGCCGCCCTTGCCGTCTGCAGAACGACATCACGGTCTCGAAAATTGAAGACCCTCGCCAATAGTGGTCTTGGAGAGGCTCCAGGCTTCGGGTGTCCCCTGGGCACTCTGTGAGCTCTTTCGATCGTAAAGCATTTGGAGAGTCCTCTGGGTTGGAGATGTTTAAGGACCAGTTCCTCCACAAAGAGATCTGTCGCCTACCCCTCCACGCGCTCCGGCACACCAATAATGCGAACATTGTTCCGTCGCATGCAGCCCTCGTAGTCATCCAGCTGCAGGGCCATCGCCTCGTGGGAGGAGGGGAGGTCTTTGATTTCTTTCTTGAGCAGGGCGGTGTCCGTAACCAATTCCTTAGTGGTGTTCTCTACAGTTCCAACCCTTTCTGTTATCTTCTTCATATTCTCTCGAATCAGTGCACATCTGTGGCCACTGAGTCAATCTGCACCTCGAGGGAGGTCCTTATCACCGCTATTGCTTCCAGTAGATCCTTATTCAACGGTTCTGCTGCCTCTCCCGGTGTCACCGCCTCCGTTCGGTCTCCATTTTGCTGTTTCTGCCAGGCGAACTTCTGTAGCTTGGTCTGAGTCATCACCCGGCTCGAGCGGCCGGACGCCATTTTGTCTTGCCGCAGGGACACCACCGCTGATCAGGGTGCCGCCGCTACTCTCCGCCGCCTGCGATGAAATACTTCACCCGGCCTGTCGGCTTTCGCAGGAGGCACCCCACACAGAGGGGTATCTAATCAGGATCGCCTCGCTAAGGCCGCTGCAGGTGTGTCTACACGTGTCAGTGTCCCAGCTATGGGTGGTCAGCCAAAGAACAGGGAACAACTCCTATGGCTGCGGGAATCCCTTAGCAGAAGTAGTACTCCTTGCGTGTGCAGATAGGCTTGCAAGTCCCACGGGTTAGGGGCTCCTCGGGAGAGGAGTGGCTATGGTAGGTACAGCGGGCGCATCAGGACATTAGTGCCTGTTCAATGTCCAGCTCCACAGTTGCTAAACCGGCGCGGCCTGCGTAGGTCAAACCTGGTGCTGATATTTTGGGGCCCCACAGACGTGTCCACGAGGTCCCAAAGCCCTGGTAGCCATCGGCTCGCCGCACGTTATCCCACCGGGCACCTTCCGCTAGTCACCAGGTCCGGCGTGAGGACTATGGGGTGGGTAAAGCACAGGGCTTAAAAGTGCATCCAGAGTGGGCCTGAGTGAAGTTGTACTGACAAGCCCCCAGCAGCGGGACCGCGGAGAGATCACCCGCATTAGAGTTCACAGGCCCCCGTTAGTCTTTGACCACTCAAAAAGTTTTGACCACTGCATCTATGCAGTAGGCGGCCACTCCATTCACCCCTTCAGCCAGATGGTAGGCCCCAGTTCCTATATGACAGTTTGTCTTGGAACACCTCCGGTCACGGGTCTCGCTGCATGATTCATCGGTGGCTCGGGGGGCTCTCAGCGTGCACCCCCCGTTGGCAGTGCTGCCCCCGCAGCCTGTTTGCGGTCAAGTAGCTGTCTCGGGAACGCACCAAGCCCACACACATGTGGCAGTGTTGTTTTGGGCCTCTTTACCCCATGGGGGCCGCCGCACCCCCCACTGGGCCCCCGTCACTCACCGAATTGTTGGCGGCGGCCCATACAGCTTCTGTCGGAGCTCCGGCCTCGCAGTCTCCGCCAGGACGTCTCTCATGGAGCCGCAAGAGGCTCCGTCAATATAGGCCGCAGACGTGGCCTCGCATAGCGCCGGGTCGGCAAGGCCTCGCTCCTCCGCTGGCTGGGGCACTGACAGGATCCCGGGCTCCGGAGCACACGCCGAGCAGCTCTGCTGATTTTCACCAAAGCGGAGCTGATGATCACCAGGCACCACAGGAACACTTAGCGGTCACCAGGGCGGGAATCGGGCCGGCTGGAGCAGATTAAATCCGGATTAATTGGGAGTGGCGCTCCAGAGAGAAACTACAGAGCGGCCATTCCCGTTGGCGGTAAGCCACGCCCTCCTGGACGCTTTTAAAGGTTCTGCCCATGACTTTATTATTCGGTACACTTCTAATAAACGGAAAAATGCTTAGGCTTCCAATAGGGAACTCCTCTCGAAGATAAAGAAATTGAAGCATACTTATTACACTTCCAAATCGAAAAATTGCTTAACTGATCTCATCAATGCTAAGATTCAGTATATTAATAAGATTGACGCTGCCTCTTTGTTTCTTTTAAAGACTAGCTCTAAATTCTATGGCGGACAAAAAAAACTGACAAACTATTAGCTAATTATCTAAAGACCAAACAAAATAAGCTTGATATTGAATCCATAATATCGGTCACAAACACTTCTAAATACAAAGACGCCGATATCTTACAAGAGTTTGTTCAATTTTATGAACAACTTTATACTCCTGAGCTGCACCCTTCTGAAGATGATATCTCCCTTTATCTCGCCTCTATCCACAAACGCCCTTCCCCGCCTCTTCATCTTGACCTCCTTGAATCTGATTTGTCTCAAACTGATTTACTTAATGCTCTTAATTCCCTTAAGAAAGATGAGGCCCTTGGTCCTGACGGTTTTACTGTTGAATTCTTTTTGCATTTTGCCCAAATAATTGTACCTAAGTTACATACTTTAATTTCCTCTTTTCTTTCTTCTGGCAATTCCTCTGGTACTTTTCTGGAAGCCTTAATTTGTCTTTTTCCAAAGGAGGGGTGGGATTTACATTATTGCAAAAAGTACCGACCCATTTCCCTAGTTAACATAGACTATAAAATCTTCTCGAAATCAATAGCTCTTCGATTGGAATCTTTTCTACCCCACCTCTTAGGTAAGGAACAATCCGGCATTTTCAAAGGACGATCTATTAATGACAATACCTGTTTGTTTTTTGACATTATTTCCAAGTCGCCAAATATTTCCGAACCCTTTGCTGCCATTGCTGTAGATGCCGAGAAGGCTTTTGATAGAGTATATTGGCCTTTCATCTTTCAGACACTAAAATGGTTTGGTTTTGGCCCAAAAATCATCTCTTTGATTTCTCTACTCTACTCGAGTCCTAAAGCTGCCATTTTTGCTAACGGTCTTACCTCTCCCTGTTTTACTCTCCATAGAGGAGTAAGACAAGGCTATCCCTTATCTCCCCTCCTCTTTAATTTAGTCCTAGAACCCTTCTTGTCTAAAATAAGACAGAATCAATCCATCACAGGTTACACCTCTAATTTTTTACAGGTTAAATAAGCTGCTTATGCTGAGACGTTCTTTTATTCCTCTCCCAACCTCAAAGTTCCATGCCGGCCTTTTTGAATGAAGTTAAATCATATTCTTTAGTTTCGGGTTACAGATTAAATAATGACAAGTGTGAAATGTTGCCCTTATCTAAATATACTTTTAGAGAAGATTTTTCCCTTTCCAATTTTACTTGGAACCCACTTCACATAAAATATCTTGGCATTTGGTTTACTCCCTCCATTAAATCATCAATTCCTCTTAATTTCAATAAATGCATTAAGAAGCTTAGCTCCCTCATGACCAAATGACATCCTCTATATCTTTCATGGTGGGGACGTCTTGACCCCATTAAAATGATGTTAACGCCTATTATCCTCTATTTGCTTTCTAATATTCCAGTACCCATTCCTACAAAATGGTTTCACAAAATTAATTTCATCCTTACTTCCTTTTTTTGGTTGAACAAAAAACCTAGAATGTCCTTATTAAAGTTGTCACGTCCGAGATCCGAAGGAGGTGTCCGTTTTCCTGATCTTCTCAAATATCATAGGGCTTTTTTTACTAAAACATATATCCAAATGGTTGTTCCTTCTCCTGATCTGCCACTTTGGATTGATATAGAGAATTCCTTCCTTTCCCCGTTTTCTTTTCAAGAATATTTATCTTCTGCGAGAAAACCACAAAACTTACATATACCTATTATTAAACACTTGTGCAATAGTTTGAATAAACTTCTTCATGTTGAGCCACACGATCTCAATACATTTCTCAACTCCACTATATGGCACAATAATTTTATTTGCATCAAGAAAAAAACGATTTATTGGAGAACTTGGAGAGATAAAGGTATTTTATGGGTGCATCAATTATTTGAGGATGACACTTTTCTCACTTTTTCAAAAGCACGCTCTCTTTTTCACTTACCTTTATCATTTTCACATAAATTTCTAGCCCTACACTCT
Source organism: Triturus cristatus (assembly GCF_964204655.1). Taxonomy (NCBI): domain Eukaryota; kingdom Metazoa; phylum Chordata; class Amphibia; order Caudata; family Salamandridae; genus Triturus; species Triturus cristatus. Next base: position 162,236,428 of record NC_140591.1, read on the forward strand.
GCCATACTAGACTCTTACTCATATTTTCAATCCTTGCCTCACACCCCACTGCCATTGGATCATACCTGGTCAAACATCCTTTGCAGATCGCCTAGGGCCTCCACCCTTTACACCTGCTTATTATCCCCACTCTTACCAAGATCCAAATCAAAGATTGAAATTTCCTGGGAGACTGATTTAGGTATACATTGGGGTAAAATCTGGATGACAATTAGAAAGTCTTCCAGAGCAGCTAGTACCACACAAACGTTTTATTTATTTATAATAGATTGTCATTGACACCAGCTTCCCTACATAAAATGCATTCTGACATTATCAGCACTTGTTGGTCTTGTCCATTTCCACAGGCAGTTCTTCAACACTTACTCTTTTCATGCCCACAAGTTATGCAATTTTGGAAATCAGTCTGGTCCCAAATTAATGCTATTTTTGGGACTAACACCCCCCTTTCATTTGCAAATATTTTTCTAGGCAGTCTCTCCAATAATTGGAACAAACCAAAAACACAAACACAAATTCTTGACCTGTTAGTGGCTGCAGCCTTTCAGCAAATAACAAAAAATTGGAAAGATGCCTCCAAACTCTCGTATTTAGCTTAGTGGTACTCTGTTTGCCATAATCACAGACTGGACTCAACTTTTGTATTTCCCATGTCTCTGAAACAAAAAAGATGACTTTTATGGTCTCCTGTTACGATGTTTTTGGATGATAGTGCTAAAAGATCCTTCGCTCCAGTACCATATATCCAGGAAGTTGCTCAACCCCCTTGATTTCTCTGGTTTTGTCATTTTTTCTAATTTTTTTCTTGATCTAATGTAACTTTGTATTAATTGCGTACTTATTAATTTTCGAACTCGTTTTCGTTTTCTTTTACCTTTTTATCTTTGTCATGATTTTTTTTCTTATATGATTACATGCCTATATGCCATTAATGATATATTCAGCAATGTTTCTTTTTGATGTTATGTTATTTAATATTTTGATGTTTCCTCTTTGACATACTTTTAATAAACTTATCTTTTGAAACTTAAAAGAGGAAGACCTTAGATCGTGATCTCTTTATCAATTTTTAATCAATGTATAATGTGGTTGACCGTGCCCTTCCTCTTTGGAGCTCTATAGTTCCAGAACATTAGCAAAGTAAGTGACACGCTACTAGGGTTAGCACAGACTTCAACCAGCATATAGGGCAATATGTTACTTTCCAAGGAATTTCAGTGGATGCTGGATTTAGGCAGGACTCATGCGGCACACATAGAGACACTCCTTTGCTCTAGACGAAGAGTACATCTCAAGCGTGAAAGCAGAATTAGGTTAATTGCAAGATGCTGGACCACAAGCAAGGTATTTGTTTGCTCAGCCTCTTTGCCCACCTTAGTGTATGTAAGAGACATCCTGTCGGGCAGCGTACCATGACGTGTCAATTTACATGCACATTCCAAGCCTCCATGCCGATATCATCAAAGAATGCAGTGATACATATTCCTGAAAACATAACTCACGGTGAAGAGAGGGGCTAGGGAAGAGAAGTAAGGCACAACAACTTTGTATGGTGTAATCAAAACTCTTGGATCCCACAGATGACCACTCCGCACTGTAACACAGCCATGGAGGAATGGAAACAGTGGATGCTGTGATTCCAATGAGAAAGACATAAAGTAAATAATATACCCCACATTGAGAAGGTAAGTGTCAATCATTCCCTGTATTCTGAATTCTTCGTGCTATGTATGGACTTTTCAGCAGATTCCTGACACATCCTGTGCTACCATCAAGAGTACCATAGCTTGGGCAGAGAAGAGCACACAAAACGCTAATGAAAGGCAGCATCCAGCACAGTGCCTTCGTTATAAAAGACAGACTCAACAAATAACTCTAGCTCTGACCATAAAAGCACTCCAGCCGATGTAAAGACAACCAAAAGGAGAAAGAAGAGAAAACATCCAATGTAAACAATGTAAATTTTAAATAGAACCAAGGCCCTCACAGCAAACCCTCTTAGCATAACCAGCCACCACTGTTAGAAATTGGGTTGCTAGTTGACTGGGCTATGAGCCTTGGTCAAGCAGCAACCACAATCCTAGTCAGAGTAAGAGGCAGGCAAACCCTAAATTAACCTGAGCTCACTCTCTTATATCTTGGAACAGAGCAGTCAGGCTAAACTTCGAGGCAATGTGTAAAGTATTTGTGCAGCACTTCAAACAGTAAAACAGTGCAACAAAGATTCCACACCAAGCTAGAGAATAGAGCACTTTTTAATAAATAAAATAAAACCGAAATGACAAAAATCCAATTAGTAGAACCAGAGATATTGATTTTTTAAGTTTATAGTGGAATATAGAGTCAAAAAGCACAAAGCGCTGTCAAGGAATATCTGGTTGCTCCAGACCGGGACAAAGTCACAAGTTCAGTCCAACCGTGTCGGAGCGTGGGCTGGCTACAGGGACCCAGCTGGTTGCACTAAACAAAGTCTCTTAAATCCTGCTTATGGATCATTGAGTGGATCTGGGTCAAAGATGCGTCACGCGACCGAGGCGATGCGTTGGTTCCGAGATGCAACAAGGCTGAGGTGCGGGGTCCTGAAGCATTGACATTGAGGATCCTGTCGACAGGACTTGTGATGTGAAGTCCACTGTTGAGGATGCGAGCAACAGCAGAGGCGATGGGTCGGTTCCCATGAGCGCTGAAGCTGCGATGCGGAGTTTTGTCGTCAAGGCTGCTGTCGACGAAGGATGCAAGGAGCTTGCACTGGGAAAAAGTGTTGCGCAGAGGTGGTTCTGAAGGTGATGCGTTGTTCCCATGATGCGGATGGTGACACCGATGTGGGTTCTTTGCAATGGGTCCAATCCAAGCATCAGCGGCAATGCATCGGTTGTGCTAGAAGGCGCGCTGTTCAGCCTACATGATGTGTCGGTTCTGTTCAGGGATGCATCGATCAGCAGAGAAAATGCATCGCTCCCGCTGGCAAGCACCCTAGGGCCACTTCCAAGGTCCAGGACTGAGGTGGCACGACTTGGCAGGGTAGACTCGCAGCTGACAGAGCCCAGGTGCAGAAGCTGGGTGGTTGGAAGTCTATTATGTCCCTGACAATGCAGATCAGGATTCCAGCCAACTAGTCCTTGGACTCACGCTGCAGTATGGGATCAAGTGATGCAGTTCCAGTCCTTCTTGCCCAGTACGAGAGGGCAGCAGGCCAGAACAGCAAAACAGGAGTCCAACAGAGAGCAGGTCAGCAGAGTGGCAGTCCTTCAGCAGCACAGCAGTCCGTCTTTCTGGCAGAGTACACACAGGTCCAGAAGAATACTTAAGTGGTGGGGTCCGAGGTCCAGTACTTATACCCAGTAATGCCTTTGAAGTGGGGGAGACTTCAAAGATAGGTATTTAAAGTTCACAGAAGCTCTGCCCTCCCTGCTCTTGCTCCAGACTCACTACAGGGAATACAGGTATGCAACCATTTGTGTGGGGACAGGTCGCAGCCTATGCAGGTGTAAGTGGGGCTGGGCTTACCTCCTCCCCCCATCCTGCCAGTGATGGCCCATCCAGCCAGTGCTAGGCTCCTCATTGTTTGTGTCTGTCTAGGAGGAATACACAAAGGCCAACTGTCAACTATACCCAGAGATAAGCTGCAGGCAGCAAATGGCTAAGGCAAGAAAATGGCAACTTTCTAAAAGTGGCATTTTCAAGAATTGTAATTTACAATCTGACTTCACCATCAGTTAGGATTTTTCAATACAACGCTAGAGACACCAAAGATGAACTAATTAGCTGTTTTTTTTAGACATTACAAATAAATGTAATAAGGTAATTCCAATGTTATCCTATAGGAAATAGGCCTTGCTGTAGTGAAAAACAAATTAAAATATATTTCACTACCAGGGCATGTAAAACTTAAAAATTCATGACCTGCTTTTTAGATACTTTGCATCCTGCCCTCTGGGTTGTCTAGGGTCTACCTTAGGGGTGACTTACATTAGGAAAAGGGAATGCTTGGGCCTGGCAAAAGGTTTATTTTAGCAGGTCGTCATGGCAGTGTAAACTGCACACACATGCTCTGCAAAAGCTGACCTGAAACATGGTTAGGGGAGCTACTTAAGTGGGTGGCATAATCAGTGCTGCAGGCCCACTAGCAGCTTTTTGTTTACAGGCCCTGGGTACATGTAATGCACTTTACTAGGGACTTATAAGTGAATTAAATATGACAGTTGGCGATGTTTAGGCAAGAGAGTACAAGCACTTTCGCACTAGTTAGCAGTGGTAAGGTGTGTGGAGTCCTAATACCAGAAAAACAAGGTCAGAAAGTGGGGGAGGAAGGCAAAACGTTGTGGGGAAAACCACCCTAAGGCTGTCAGGTCTAACACTACCCACCCAACATAATAATCTAATTCAACACCTGACTAACACTGAGAAGCTATCAAACAAGTTGTAACATCGAGGCATGCTTTCAAACTACAACACATATCCATGCTTCACTTTATACCCACCAATTCACAGTAACCAAAAGAAAGAGTGTCCTGTAACTCTCACAGGCATTTCAACTAATCAGAAATGGATATCTTGCAAACCTACTTTAAACCTGTCATGGGATATCTCATGCAATCAGGAATGGGCACCTTACACCCTCCCCACATCCCAATTACAGAGAATTTGTTTTAATCAGCAAAGATATTTTGCAACCCTAATTGTTTTTCAGCAGGCCATATGTAATCCACCCTGTATCTCTTGCAAACTTCGTTCATTCACATTTTTGGATGTTTTATGTGTCATACTCAATGCCTGATATTGTTGCTTGTTAGTGTAAATAAGGATCTCAAAATGCCCAATGTCTATTGGTAGTTTTCAAGAAGTTCTTTCATTCTCCTAGCCTTTCTGTTTTGCTGCATTGTCAACTTACTTGACTATCTGAAACCTCCTTTATTGAGACACTTCTGTATAAGTCAACACTTGTGCCCAGTAGCCCAGACAACAGACCTTTTACCATGTGAACCTCACTTTATTTTTTTTATATTGAAAGAGAGTGTTTTGTTGCATTGAAGAAGGATAACTTCTGACTGATTCACAGGTTGGCATATAGCCCCTCAATGGGACTCTATTCACGTCTTGGAATCGTCATTAACTCAGAAGCAGACTGGAATATGGCTGTCACTCTTCTATTTCTTTCCTCTCAGCTGCCTTTTGATATAACATATCGATATATCCTACTTCTCGTAGGAATTCAAGCTAAGGACTGGGGCCAAATCTCATCCTACCTCACACCCTGCCTCCAGATCATTTTAGCAAAAGCCTCCAGGTCTATTGAACACTAGTGTACTACAGTGCTCCATCATCACTCCAGCCATTTCCAACATCTGCCTTTGGGCAGAGCCTTAACTCATCTAATCCTCCAGCATAACCTGTTACAACTATGCAGGCAAATAGACCAAGTTTGTTTCAACTTCTTGCCTTGTTCATGCAATGTCATCTTTCGTGACCAGGAGATCACGAACCACCAGAAGGTGAGCATCTGAAAAATGGAAATCTTGGCCTATAGTTCATTTGGACTAATGATACCCAAAGCCTTAGATGGCCTACTGAGCTGGGCAGCCCAAAAATCCCGATATGCTCATTGAATACTATTGCAGTAATTCCAAGCTCTAACATTACCCTAGAACTTCAAATCAAAACAGAAGTAAAGCCCTCTTTTCACCATCTGAGAATGCTTAGGAGAATCTTGACCTTACCTGCTGGGGGACTCCGTTGCTGCCCTGTTTTGCCTGTGATTACCGCCGCTGTTCCTGGGCCCTACACGCTGTTGTCTCCCCTGCCACCGCTGTTTCATCTCGCGGCCGAGAGCAGGGGGAGACTACAGCTCCCAGGCTCCATAGCGGGCGTTGACGACACCCACGCGCCCGGAGGCGCACAAAAGGACACGGTTCCCTCGGTGGAGCGGGGAACAGAACCTGAAGCTCACCTTACCTGCTGGGGGACTCTGTTGCTGCCCTGTTTTGCCTGTGATTACCGCCGCTGTTCCTGGGCCCTACACGCTGTTGTCTCCCCTGCCGCCGCTGTTTCATCTCGCGGCCGAGAGCAGGGGGAGACTACAGCTCCCAGGCTCCATAGCGGGCGTTGACGACACCCACGCGCCCGGAGGCGCACAAAAGGACGCGGTTCCCTCGGTGGAGCGGGGAACAGAACCTGAAGCTGACCTTACCTGCTGGGGGACTACGTTGCTGCCCTGTTTTGTCTGTGATTACCGCCGCTGTTCCTGGGCCCTACACGCTGTTGTCTCCCCTGCCGCCGCTGTTTCATCTCGCGGCCGAGAGCAGGGGGAGACTACAGCTCCCAGGCTCCATAGCGGGCGTTGACGACACCCACGTGCCCGGAGGCGCACAAAAGGACGTGGTTCCCTCGGTGGAGCGGGGAACAGAACCTGAAGCTGACCTTACCTGTTGGGGGACTCCGTTGCTGCCCTGTTTTGCCTGTGATTACTGCCGCTGTTCCTGGGCCCTACACGCTGTTGTCTCCCCTGCCACCGCTGTTTCATCTCGCGGCCGAGAGCAGGGGGTGACTACAGCTCCCAGGCTCCATAGCGGGCGTTGACGACACCCACGCGCCCGGAGGCGCACAAAAGGACGCGGTTCCCTCGGTGGAGCGGGGAACAGAACCTGAAGCTGACCTTACCTGCTGGGGGACTCCGTTGCTGCCCTGTTTTGCCTGTGATTACCGCCACTGTTCCTGGGCCCTACACGCTGTTGTCTCCCCTGCCGCCGCTGTTTCATCTCGCGGCCGAGAGCAGGGGGAGACTACAGCTCCCAGGCTCCATAGCGGGCGTTGACGACACCCACGCGCCCGGAGGCGCACAAAAGGACTCGGTTCCCTCGGTGGAGTGGGGAACAGAACCTGAAGCTGACCTTACCTGCTGGGGGACTCCGTTGCTGCCCTGTTTTGCCTGTGATTACCGCCGCTGTTCCTGGGCCCTACACGCTGTTGTCTCCCCTGCTGCCGCTGTTTCATCTCGCGGCCGAGAGCAGGGGGAGACTACAGCTCCCAGGCTCCATAGCAGGCGTTGACGACACCCATGCGCCCGGAGGCGCACAAAAGGACGCGGTTCCCTCGGTGGAGCGGGGAACAGAACCTGAAGCTGACCTTACCTGCTGGGGGACTCCGTTGCTGCCCTGTTTTGCCTGTGATTACCGCCGCTGTTCCTGGGCCCTACACGCTGTTGTCTCCCCTGCCGCCTCTGTTTCATCTCGCGGCCGAGAGCAGGGGGAGACTACAGCTCCCAGGCTCCATAGCGGGCGTTGACGACACCCACGCGCCCGGAGGCGCACAAAAGGACGCGGTTCCCTCGGTGGAGCGGGGAACAGAACCTGAAGCTGACCTTACCTGCTGGGGGACTCCATTGCTGCCCTGTTTTGCCTGTGATTACCGCCGCTGTTCCTGGGCCCTACACGCTGTTGTCTCCCCTGCCGCCGCTGTTTCATCTCGCGGCCGAGAGCAGGGGGAGACTACAGCTCCCAGGCTCCATAGCGGGAGTTGACGACACCCACGTGCCCGGAGGCGCAAAAAAGGACGCGGCTCCCTCCGCGTCGCGGGACGCGCGTGGGCGGCGCCGGGCTAAGCCCGGGACAAGGGCGGGACCGTCTGTGGCCGTCAGTGACTGGAAGAGGCTGGGCCGGGCCACATCCCTTTCATCCAGCATCAAATATCCCGTACGAAGGACACAAGGTACTGTTGAGATTTGACATTGTGCCGTGCAAACGATTTGGGGGTGTAGTATTGTTAGGTCCCTAACAGGTACATCATGCCTAAGCCTACTCTTCCTAAGCGTGTGCAAGGGGCTCGTGCATGTGCAACAAAACAACAAGCGAAACCATTAGTTTCTGATGGCAAACTCCCCACTGCAATAGACCTAATGCTTCAAAAAGCTATTGGGGTGGTCACTACGGAAATTGAATTAACTGAGCGCCGTCTCTCCTTAACCCCCGATTTTCCACCGTTGGAGTCACCTGTCCACCTCATTGAGCTAGATTGTAATGAATCCCATATCAGTCAGTCCTGCCCTCCATCGGTCGTAATTACCCAAGATTCTACAATAGCATCTACGGGCACTGAGTTTTTTACATTTGTACCCCCCAAAATCAAGGGAAAAAGGAAAGTTACAAGGGCTTGTAAAAAGAGCAAGAAGACTAAAGGGAGCCCGGCAAAGGAATCTACACACTCTACTACCCAAACTGCTGCCACCACCACATTACTTACATCTTCTCAGGATACATCATACCCTGCTTTGGTGCATTCAGTGCTGACCAATATTGTTGAACAATGCAGGTCTATTATAAAGGAGGAGGTAGCCACCTTATGCTTAGTACATCAAACGCCCAAAAGGACGGCCTATCTACATCCCAGACTCCATTGTTAGCCCCAGTGTTCACCCAATGCAAGGCTGGGCAAACTAAGGCAACCCAGCCCTGCACATCGACAGAGGGACCCCTCACAAATAATAGAACTAGAAGGCCCTCTTCTTATGCTTCTCACGCACAAGAACTATGTCCTAATATACAAACCCCTTCAACCCAGATTACTAGGACAAGTGAGCCCTTATCTACTTCTGGTATAGTTCGCAAAAAACCCTTGGAAAATAATACTGTGATTTCTGCCACAAACCTGCCAACTATCAATCTTCCCCCAGCTGCATCCCCGTATGTGACCATACTGACTGGTGTCCCCGAACTTAGGGAAGGTACGAAAGAAAATCATCTTGACCTGCGAAATAAAGTCCTTTTCTGGCTGGCAAGATACAAACAATTCCCTTATGAGATGGCCAATGAGATCCTGATGGTGAGAAGGGTTGCATGGATAGGAACAATGGGAAAAAGCTTTAGGGGGGATTGCGTGGTCATTAATTTCAGATATCCACAGACCAATCAAAAGATTCTTACCCATCCTATACTATCCCTAGGACACCAAACTTCAATCAATGCGTTCCCCCTTGAATTCTTCTATCCTCAGGCACCCTGGACCTCTGTCCCCCATCGAATTGGCTCTATCTCTACAGATATTGGGTTACCTCTAAATGTACCACAGAGAACTAATTCGAATATTCCATACTTCGGAATCCCCGTACACAATCGATTTGCTCCGCTAGAGGACGTCGATTGACTGGATGATTCAACTGACCCAACATTAAATAAAAGGGCTTTGCCCTCCCCTCCGCTAGGTAATGCCATTATTAGTTCTATTTTTTCCTTTCCACACATTGTTCCCCATAATACTATTACTTCCACTGATTCCCTCCCCCCCAGACCCATACATAGCGAGGTGACTCGTGATTCTTCTTTCCCCTCGCCTACTGTCCCACAACCAGAAAGAAAGAATACTCACCCAAATAACCAACTAAAAGTATTATCTTGGAACGTCGCGGGCATTGTGAACAAACTTCTCTGCCCGGACTGGGATTCTTTCATTAACCAGCATGACATCTGCTTGCTCCAGGAGACTTGGGCAAAAGAAGAATTTACAAAAAAGGGCTTTCTTACAGTTAATAGCCTAGCCCTTGCGGGTCCTAGGGGTAGGCCATCTGGTGGGTTGTCTATTCTTATAGGGTCACATTTGGGATGTGTAATCTTTGAAATTGCTACGCAAACTAGTGATTTGCAATGCTTACAACTTACATTTCCCTCAGGGTCTGCCCTTATTTTGCTTAATGTTTATTCCCGTCCCACCAAGTCAGGTAGTGAATCTCCTACGCTAGAAACTCTGGATAAATTTATCCAATCAGTAGCAGATAAGGGCATCCTGGTTGTTGCTGGTGATTTTAATTGTCAGTTCGAGCCCCTACCGGGGCTCATTGATCCTATTACTAGGGAGGAGGACGAACAGTGGTCCATACCGGCCCTCCAAATCCCACCTACCAAGGCTTGGACACCCTTAGCCTTGCAAATTAACTCCCTAACACTGACTAACTCACTTAGAGCCTGCAATGGGCGTTCCCTGTCGGATCTAGAGGGGAACCACACTTTTAATCGTCCCGGTCAGACCTCACGTATTGACTACATCATGGTCGAGGTCAAAACATGGTCGAGGTTTATGGATTTTGTGATTCACCCTCGCCATGATAGTGACCACAATGCTTTGATCCTCGACCTGACTTTAGTGATGGAGAATAGTCCCACACAAAACAGCGGGAAGCCCAGACCCTTATTTCTCTCTGGCGATAGAAGACGTCTTAAGTGGCCGATGATTCTTAAATCCCCGGACAAAATTTGTTCCATCTACTCGGCCACATGTAAAGCTCTCGCACAAATGTGTTACATTTTTGACCAGTCCAGCGATATCAGTTTCCACATTGGGTAATCTCTTAAACCCATTGGTATCTATGAAGAAGAATACCCTGAAGGCCCTTTCCTGGTTTAACACCGAATGCAGGAGGGCCAAACTAGCTCTATTGGCTTCACTAAAATCTGGTGATAAGACCAGGGTGGCTATGAGGAGAACTGAATATAAGCAGGTTGTAAAAGTGGCTAAGCAGAATTGGGAATATGATAAATGGGAGGACATTAAAAGAGCCCTTACTAAAAAAGATATAAGAGAATTCTGGGCAATCATTCGATCATGACACAAAGGAAGGCCTAATAGCCGATGACCCCAACATCGCACCGAGCCTATGGATTGATCATTATCAGAGCTTATATGCTCCCTCGGCTCCCGCTATTGAGGCCTCATTTCTCTCTGATTCAAATGACGAACCCACTGATAATATAACCCTTAAGGAAGTAGAAAAGGCTGTAAATAGACTCCCAGTAGGAAAGGCGCCAGGCCTTGATAAAATACCCGGGGACCTATCTAAGCATCAACCTGAGGTGTGGATTCCCTACCTTTGCTCTCTTTATAATGCTATACTCCACGGTGGCCCCATTCCCAATACCTGGGCTGGCGCCGAGATAGTCCCGGTTTTCAAGAAGGGCTCCCCACTCTTGCCAAATAACTACCGCCCGATTAGTTTAATTGACGTTAGCCAGAAGCTCTTTGCCCGTATCATTCTAGATCGAGTGCAAGCCTGGATGGATGAAAATTCAATACTAACTCCTTACCAGGCTGGCTTCAGAGAGAAGACATCCACGGTGGACCAACTTTTTCGCCTACTGCTTCTCTACTGGAAAACCGTGCGGGTAGAGGGTGGCAGCCTCTACCTTATCTTCGTCGATCTCAGAGCAGCTTTTGACTTAGTCCCCCGGCAAACCCTTTGGGCGGTCTTGGCTGAGATGGGGATGCCCCCTTGCCTACTTGGGATTATAAAACAGCTCCACAACGACAACTTTTCCCAAGTCAGGTGTGGTAAGAGGGGCAATCTGACTCCAAAGTTCCCTGTTAATCGTGGAGTTAGACAGGGATGTGTCCTGGCCCCAACCCTATTCTCCCTTTACACTAACACATTAGTGCCCCACCTGAGGGGAGTTAAGGACATCGATGCCCCCAAACTCAACAACGAGCAGGTGGTGGCACTAATGTTTGCCGATGATACTCTGCTGGTGTCAAAATCCCCTATGGGGATACAGCGTGCCCTTGACAGCTTTTCTGAATTTTGTTCCCACAGAGGGCTCGAGGTTAATTCCTCGAAAACAAAATTTATGGTGTGCAACCCGCCCAAAAAAATGGCCCTAATCCTTCTCTTAATGGTGCTACATTGGACAGGGTCACAGTGTTTGAATATCTCGGAGTCACACTTTCGGATAGGATGGAATGGGGTCCCCAGTTAGCAAAAGCTAAATTACGACTCACGCAGACCTGCGGTGGGATCCTCAAAATGTATAGAGCGACCACCTCCAAACCCGTAGCACCCACCATTGAGATATACAAAGCACAAGCACGGGCTGCAACTTTCTATGGGGTTGAACTTTGGGGGCACTGCCTAACTGGAGATATCGGCAGATTTGAGAATTCGTTCTTAAGGTCATCACTGTCCCTACCACCTAGCACACCACTCACACCGCTTAGATTGGACTTGGGAGTTAGGCCTATCCAGGATGAAATTGCATTAAGGCCATTACTGTACTGGCGTAGGCTGTGGGCTACACCGGAGCTAGTGAACTACCAAAAAGATCTAAAATCACTAATGACCCTTTCTGGCCTAGCCAATATACCGTGGCTGCTATATATTAAAAGGGAGCTTACTAGACTAGGGTTTCCTGCTCTATGGCATCATCCTGAAATAACTGCCCCTAAACTCTCTAGAGCCGAATTGGCTAATGCATTTTGGTTAAACAATAAAAATATGATGTTAGCCAATAACAAATTAGGCCCACTGACTATGGATTTTTTTAACATCAAGTTGGAGTTCAAAATAGAACCCGTTTTAGACCTGATTGAGCCTAATGCCTCTAGAAAATTGTACATGCAATTTAGATATGGCACATTGCCCCTGAGAGCTTTTACAGGAAAGTGGTCGACTGACAATCCTTCTGATTGCCCAACTTGCGGAGCCAACAGTGAAACTGACTTACATGTTCTCTTCTTCTGTCCCACATACAAACTAATCAGAAAACGCTGGCTTCTCCAACTCTGTAGGAACATGGGGACTCCACACTGTAAGGGTGCCTACAGAATCTTGAAGACTGACACATCACTACCCATAGTCTTCTCGGTATCACGTTTTTGGCATGCTGTGTGGCGAAGGAGATGCTCTCTTTTAATGCCTAACCCTTAGGCTTAACCAAACAGCCCCTGATTTTACGTACCACTGTTTTTATAATCATTTAAAACTTTTACTCTTTTGCCCATTGTTTTAATGAATTGCTTATGAATTAATGTAATCTTTATTGTATATACCTTATGAATTGTAATATTCTCCTTTTTAATAATTTATGTTTTTTGGATTGATTATCTTTTATGGTCTATGACCGAAATAATGATTACTTTGATAGATAGAATCTTATCTCTTCTGAGTTACATTTACTGGTTTCACATGCTTGTGTTCTCATGTAGACTATTCCATTGCTCATTCACCGGAATATCTCTGCACTCGCTTTCTGTAGAAGAGGATATTGTGCACCACATGGAATTTGACCATCATTCTTCAAAGGTAATTACAGACCTATTGGTTGAGACTGAGTCTACGATTAAAGATCTGTCTCTGAAATGAAATCCAAAAATGGCTACCAATTATGATTCGGAGGTTCAATTTTCCCCATTTAGACAGCAAGGCTAAGGATCACCCTTCCTGTTCATGATAATCCTTCACGATCATTTGGGAGTACATGCACAACTGTGCTCAGCAGTCACAAACAGAGATTTGGCCCATTTGAGACTGCTAAAACTGGGGTTTGCCATGTGCCAACCCTATTTTGCGAGTCTGTAACCTATTACATAAAAAATAGAGTTTGTGATACATACAAATTACAGGCCCTTTCTACCAGAAGGAGAATCCAGAACGACCATTTAGTCATATGTACTCTCATCTTTACACTGGTGCCCATGCGATCCGATTGTCATCAAAGGTCTCTGATTGGCTCACACTAAAACTGAACTAACTCCACGACACCCACCACATACTGATATTACACATATCATCTACAAGGTGGCCAACACCAGCACTCCACTGTACCCAACAACCAGGATCAAGACCTCTGCTGGACTAATTAAGATGTAAGACGTGTAGTAAGAAGAATTGCAGGCTGGAGTTTCAGTCTCTCGCTCTCTCTCTCTCACACACACGCACACACACATACACATGCACACACACACATGCACATATGCACCCACACACAAGCACACACACACACACATACTCTCTCTTTTTTTAGACTTTAAAGAAGCATGCACTGCTGCCTGCCATTCTGTTACTGTTCCCTATATGTAAGTAATGCTAGCACTTCTTTACTTCTTTTGCATATATTGTGCCTGTTGTATATATGTAAATATCACTTTTGCTTCTTTTGCACATGCTCTGCCTTTTCTTTGTGTGAGAGGAGATGTGATCTGCTGCTGCCCATGCTGCAAATGGCTAGAAATATTTCTGTATGTAAGAGAATTTAACATTGCTGTTGCGCAACTGCACATTTCCTACGTGTGTGAAGAAGCATGCCCTACTGTTTCATATCTAGCAAATTGCCCTTTTTAGTTATGGTTGCTATTACTACCCCTAGCTGTATTGTATCTCTGTATCTTAGTGAAATTTGAGGACCAACTTTTCATTACATTCAAGCCAAAACAAATTGCTACCGTCATGTGTGTGGGGGAGAGCATAAAGCAGTGCAAGGATAGAACAGGGTGCAAGCACACAGATGGTGCCCATGCACATTTGCAGCACTGTGCCTAGTTACGAGGGACACATACTTGATATTATGTTGATTTAGGCTAATCTGACCACAAAGGGAGAGTTCTTGATTGAAGGGGAACTTTAGCATTCAAGGGTGGTCTTGCTCCAGCCATAGTACCCCCATGCAGTAATTTGCACACTAAAAATTAAATAGATTCAACTACAGGTTTCCACCAAATCCACGGTGGTTGTTGTAGCTTCCCCTCTTCAGCTCTCAGCTGCTCACAGGCTCCTGCCAACAGCAAAATGTAGATGTAGAATCTAGATTCAGAGCAGGCAATTGACATGACAATGTAGGGAGCAACATTTTCCTTTTCATGAGTGTTGGAATTGGCCCTTTCCGCAGTGCCATTCCCAAACATTTTGACTTTTGTCTCCTATTTTTCTTACTCTCTTTTTTTGTTGGCTATAGGATTCTGGGTACTTTGCCACTGTTGATCAGTACTTAAGTGTATATGCTCTCTGTATAAATTGTGACAATGATTGGTTATCCATGATTGGCATATTTGATTTACTGGCAATTCCCTACTAAGGTGCACGATGTGTGCCAGAGCCTGTAAATCAAATGCTACTAGTGGGCTTGCAGCACTGGTTGTGCGACCGACATGAGTAGCCCTGTAAATGTGTCTCAGACCTACCATTGTAGTGTCTGCACACGCAGTTGTAAGCTGCCATATTGTCCTGACAAGTGCACCAACTTACCAGTTCCAAACCTTCCCTTTCCTTACATGTAAGTCACCCCTAAGCTAGGCCCAAGGTACCCCCATGGCCAGTGTGCAGTGTATGTGAAAGGTACGACATGCATGGTGTGGGCGACATGTCCTGGTGGTGAAATACTATTTATTTAGTTTTTTCACTATTGTAAGGCTGTCTGACCCATAGGCTTATCATTGGGGTTGCACTGTAACATTTTGACATGTGTAACTTTCAATAGGGACAAGATTGAAAACTGGTGTTTGGGCTCTCTGAACTCAGAATTTATTGACACACCTTTTGGTAAAGGTGATTTTTAAATTCTGTGTTTGAAAATACCACATTTACAAAGTATTTGGAGGGGTTGGGTCCTTTATTGGCAGCTAGATTAGGCTGAAATATACTAAATAGAGGGGTTGTTCCAGCTGTCTTTTTCCACTGTTATCTACAGACTAGGACCAATTAGTCATTTTCTTGGCCCTTGTATTTATTAACCTTCGTTCTTTTACACTTTGGGTAGATTCACATTCTCTTTTTTGTCAGAGAAAAAGGGAGGCCACAATCATTTGTTTCAATATATACATACACATTTGTGGTGTTTCAAATCAACAAAAGTTATAACAAACTTCATAAATGACAACAATAAACAAACTTAAGTCAATGAATAGGACATAAAAACAGCAATACATGTGTGAAATTAGTCACAGAAACGAGCCAGTCATCTATTTGCATAATCAAGCAGCAATTGCCATAATTCCTGTTTGTCAAAGATGATCTATTAAGCTGCTTATAGCTCTTGGGAACTGATATCTCTGTTCTTAGGTTTGAGAGTTCCTAACCATTCCCCCAGATGACACTAATCGTATGATTGTGTTCCCCAAGTGATCTAAGTGTGCAGACGCGTTTCGTACCCCATTGTCATTCTTGGGGTTCTCCTCAGGACATAGACTGGATTTATTCTGCAAATAATGATTAAGGGATTGTGATTAGCTTCTTCCACTGACCCTCTAGCTCCACTTAGATTTGTTGCTACTAGGTAATCAATGGTACCTTCTTTATGCTTAAACTCTAGACAGTATGAAGCAGTTTATGCAGGTGTCGGTCAGTTATTTACTCGCTACGAGTCACGGATTCTTTGTTTTTCAAATAGTCTGTAATGATAAATCAGCAGAGGTTTGTTTTATGAAATTCTACATGATACTTTGTTGCAGTCTGTTCCGTACTGGGACACTATCACTTTAGTTTCAGGCTAGCATCAACAATCATGAACTTGAGGTTCGTTTGACTTTTTGTTAAGCTGAATTGAATGTTGGGGTGTCTGTTGTCTAACCATTTGTTAAATGTAGCTAAGTATTTTTCAGTCCTGTGCCATAAGCACCAGATGTCATCGATGTAACGGTACCACTGTACCAGGTGTTCTGCAAATGGGTTATCGTTGTGAATAAATCTATCTTGAAATCTGGCCATGAAAAGAATTGCCACTTCTGGCGCAAAGGGCTATCCAATAGCAGTCCCTTTTATTTGGAAGAAGAACGTATCCTCAAATTTGCAAAAATTATTTCTCAATGCTATTGAATGCTACTTGTAGAATCATATGAGTGGGAACTCAATGAGGGCGCACCCTCGTTTACAGGTAGAATTCAAATGCTTGTAATGTTTCATCCTGTGGGATCTGTGTATAGAGCGAGACCACACCCATGGTTACTAGTCATTGTTAAGAAAAATTTAATTGATGGCCTTCAGCTTTGTTAATAAAATACATGGTATCCCAGAAGTATGAGGGAACATTTTTGAGAAAGGGTTTCAGAAAAATATCCACATACTGAGAAATTGGTTCCATGAGTGAATCACATCCTGACACAATTGGCCTTCCCGGTGGTTGTGTTGCTTTTTTATTAATTTTGGGCAGGAAGTAGATAACTGGAATCCTTGGATGTTTTTTGTCAAGTATTCGAATTCCCGCAAGGCAGCACAGCCCAACTGGCCAGCATGACTCTGGAACCCCAGGGTGGTGACAAGAACAGGGCTGAGCAACTCCGCTGCCGTCCTGCTAAGCGGCGGCAGTATCCACGAACGAGCGCCGTCTTTGTAGCCTCCTAACTCGCTCACTTCCCGGTAATTGTGGGTCTGGGCTGAACTTCACGGCGTGGCAGCTGCACCCCACATTGGAGGGCAGCTGCTTTGTGATTAATTCATCTGCGAAGATTATACATGCTATTATAGATATCATCAATCCAGTTAATAACAATATAATTAATGTTTCCCTCTCATGAGCTGTAGTACATAACAAATGGAAAATCGTAGTAGTCAAACCTCTCCAGAAAAAACATCTAGCAGACCCTATTACCTTCACAAATCTTCAGCCTATCTCTCTGCTTCTCTGTCTTGGTAAAATCACGGAAGAATTTGTCAACTCGCAACTTATGTCCTTTTTAGAAGAGGCAAACATTCTACACTCTAACCAATTTGGTTTAAGGCCTCAGCACTCAACAGGATCGGCATTACTGTATACTGCAGAAGCCTTTAAATCTGCCTTAGATCAGGGGAAAAATGCTGTGCTGATCCTATTGGATCTATCATCCACTTTTGACACAGTCTCTCTTGACATCTTACTAGACTTGGCTTGGCTAAAATCCTATCTACAAAATCACAGACAAGTGGTCACTCTCGGCCAGTATCAATCAGTTGAAAAAACCCTGCTCTACGGGGTCCCACAGGGCTCCATTCTTAGCCCAGTGATCCTTAAATCATACATGCCCCCTCTCATTAGCTTGATATCATCTTATAACATTGAAACAATTTTTCATGCTGACGATACTCAACTAATTCTGGTATTAGATGAATAATCCACACATGCCAAAGAAAATCTACAACTGTTTCACAGCGTTTTTTCCGTGAATGAAAGTCAACAACCTAAAATGCAAGTCAGAAAAAAATGAAATTATGCCATTAGGGGGATCCAATAATTTTTCCCCGAGCCAATGCTGGCCCATAGACATCCCCCCTACTACAGTGAAGGTAGTAAAGAACGTGGGGGAGAAATTTGACTCAACAATCCATAGAAGTAGCAGGGACATGCTTTCAACTGATAAAGTCCCTCAAAAAGTTTTTTGATCTCCTTCCTTGAGCGACCAGAAAGGCAGTCGCAGTGGACCTAATCACTTCCAGACTTGACTACCGTAACAGCCTCTATGCAGGGACCAATAAGTCAGTGTTAAACAAGCTACAGTTGGTCAAACATGCAGCGGCATGGCTAGTATTAAAATGGACTAGACGTTCTTCCACCTCAGCTGCCCTAAACATACTCCATTGGCTACCCATCCACAAAAGAGTCCTCTTTAAGATCCTAGTAATCACCTACAGAGCCTTCAGACTTTCAGGCCCCCACTATCTCTGAGCAAGGTTTTCCCACTAAATACCACATTGCACTCTCAGATCTTCCACCGCTAATCTTCTGAAGCCCCCAGGTTTTAGGAACGCATCAAAGGGTGGGAAATCAATTCAGGTGCTAGGGACCAAAGCCTGGAATATGCTCCCGAACCAGCTCCACTTTATTCAAACAGAAACCAGGTTTAGAAAGGCCCTGAAAACCTGGATCTTTGCCGTCCCTGATGCCCTCTGCAGATCACCCATATGATATCCTCAGTTAAGGTTGTGTGTGGTTTTTGGGGTCCACATAGCGCCATGATGCTCCAGTGCGTGAAAGCTGCGCTTTATAAGTTCAATATAACATAACTAACATAGGGGGGTCCTCCCACCGACGGGGCCATATGGGTGCCCCCCCCCCCTGCTGGGACATACCCTGGGCCCTACGTTTCCTCCTAAATTGCCACATTCGTGGTGGTAGGCAGGCCGGTGACCCTGTAGCCTATGTGGGGAACTACAGTACCTGAGGATGCGGGTTACCAGCACAGAAGCACCGTGCCTATGCAGTCAGGTGATTGATGATATTTGCCTACATTTATATGCCCTAATGTTATAAAATTTATGGATGAGATGATGTGCACAGTGATGGTAGTTCTCACAATGTTCTTATAACATGTGCAACTAAGTGGTAATGTCTTTATTGCACTAACTGTAATGTCAGTATGGTTTCATGGCATGTGCAACTCAGAAGTATTAAGGGTATGGCCCTCACTGTGAAGGTATGCCTTATGTCTTTGTGATGATTTCTTGATGACTAGTGCAACTTATAAGTATTGCTTTAGTGCACTGCATGTGATGTGATGACCGTTGCCTTAGGTCAAAGTGTTTTATGATCTATGGGTTTTAGATGCATTTTTATGACCAGTGCCTAGTGGCACAATTATTTATGTGATTGTGGTCTAACTGTTTCATGTATAATACAATGGATATTTTTATATTACCTTGTGTGAAGTCTCGCGTTGCCTCTGGGATAAGCCTGACAGCTCTGCCAAGCTTCAAAGTGGGTGATCAGCGGTTATCTTGTGTTTGTAACTCCCTTACCCTGACTAGAGTGGTGGGTTCTGCCTGGCTTAGGTGTATACCCTAGCCAACTCGAACCCCATTTCTAACAATGAGTAACCATACACATAACTTCAATCACTCAAATTGGCTATTCTCTCATTTCTTCTGACTCTAATAATTTGAATTTGAGTTTAGCTGATGGGTTAGACAACAGTGGAGCATCAGTATGTGTTACTTGTAGGGATGTTTTATTATCCGGAGCTTAAGTCTCTCTTTAAGTTTTAGCACATTGCATTCTTTTAAATCTCTTTATCATTGTTAACTTCCAAAAGATATGCAATGGAAGCAGAAACCAGGCAGGACTCACGCTAAAGACATGGACGTGTCAGAGGCAGATATAAGACTAGAGGCAGATTACATCAAAGCACGCCACCAAAAGCAAACTACCTGCCTGTCTTATTGTCCAGTGTGAGAGAGAGGGAGGACGGGCCGGACTCTTACCTCGGAATCTGGAATCCCGATACAAACGAGCCCGTTTACGAGTCCCCTGTCCTCAAGGCAACACTACAAGGGCGGGGACCGGACAGCCAGACACACCCACCTCTTCTGTGTCCTTACAGAGGGAGGTACCCGCGAGACCGGAAACAGGAAGAGATGACCCCGGAAGTGATCCTGGCCAGCCACTGAAATGAGAGAGGACCGACAGAGGTTGGACTTTTCCTGATATCGAAACGGCGAGAGGAAGAGCCCGAGACGAGGAGCAGCGAAGGAGCGAGGAAGGCGATCCGGAGGAGGACGTGCGGCGGGACGTGGATCCTGATAAAGAAGGAGAAGCGGAGGAGCAGTGGAGCGAGGAGTGGTGGCATCCGCCGGAGGATGCTGGAGAGCGGCCGTAACTCTGGAGAGTTACGGCGGAGCCGGTGAGTGACAATAGTACCAGAGATCGTGGGGAGGGGTACGAGGGAGGCGGATGAGGGAGAACCAGGGGGAGAGGGAGGGGCACAAGGCACTTTGGAACCACTGGGAGCACATCCCCGATACCTCTCCTAGGACACGTTGAACACGTACGGCATCCCACCAAGACCCTGTTTTCGTTGTGTAAATACTCGCAGGGAACCCCTCCCTTCACAAACCACGTCCTTAAGTCATGTTGGAGTAGCACAATCCTGGCCATCGTAAACCCCCTGGTGTGGTGACGGGTATACAAACGTATTTCACTCTGCATAGCAGCGACTGACGGCTGTCTTCTCTCCCCTCTTATGAGCCTCCGGGGTGGCCCCGACGAGCCTGACGAGGAGCCTGACGAGACAGGACCAACCAACAGCGACATCCAGTCCATTGACCGTCCTGAAGAAGCAGAATCGCCCACTGTCACTTACCCTGTTGTGGTGGACAATAAAACAAAACACATCTTTGGAAAATACATCCAGCCTCCGCGTCTGTTTATCCGACCTGCCCTCCCACATCCAGCTTGTGTATCTGCCTGCTCAAACTCTCAGATATCCTAACAGTTCATCAACAGCATCATACCTTGGGCTGTGAAAAAGCCATGTCCCACTATGATTCGATGAGCTAATGCTTAAATGCTTATCATAGCTTCCATGTTAGCTTATTTACAATTCATATAGTGATATATATTATTATATAAATATAGTATTCAAATCAATGGCCCAGACCCTAAACTTCATTCCTCTTTCCATAGCTAAAAAAAAATGTGGTATATTAAAACAAATAATTTTTAAAGCAAAAGTATCTAAATGGGTTGAAATGAAATTCCTGATTAATTAATCAGAGAACGAATAGTAAATGGTTTCAAATGCTCAAAGAAATATATTCTAATTCAATACCCAAAGTCGAGTTGACTAAGGATCCCTTAGGCCTTGTGGCTTATGATGTCACCAGAACCATTCAACTATAACTTGTGCCCCCACCATGCACTGCTTATGACCTCACATATTACATCATTGATTATCATCTCAATTGACATAAATCATGACATCAGGGATGACATCATTAAGTCATTGTGGCAGTGTCCTATAGTCTTTATAGACTTGAAGTAATTCAACACGCTACACCTCTTCCCCAATTTTTTATCACCAATTGCATGATAATGAATATAACCTATCACTTCATGCTAGACACAAAATATCTGTCAAGTCACCCACATTTGTTAGATGTTACCCTTTATTCATTGATATTCAGCCCTCTAACAAACAAAATGCCTCCATAGATTTGAATGGCATCATCACCCCCTTTCCTTTTTAAAGGTTGATTACCATGCTTAAAAGAGTTTACACGGTATTCACCTTAGCAGAAGACTTGACATGACCTGCAATTTTAAGTCAAGAGGTTGATAGGTATGCATTTGCTACTGAAGAGCCATCTTCTACCAGGTAATATGGTCAACCCTCCATAGTTTGGTAAAATCGAATACACACGCATGCCTTAGATGGGCACAGTGGGATGCAACCTTAGAGCCATGCTTATAATTCCAGTGTGAGACAAATCACCTCTAAGTGGGACATCCCTCCATTCTACATTATTCAACAATATGTGATGCCCCAAAATCTTCAGCAATGGTCTGGAAATAAACAGCCATACCTTATAAATGTCCTTGTTACATAGGATGTGTCTATAACAGTGTATTACAACTATTTAAACATGGGCGCATGTACAGATATCCACTGGTGGATGGGTAATCTTTTGTGAACAGAATATTTATGCTTTCTCACAGATTTTTTAGCAACAGGCTTTGGCTTTAAGCCACAACCTACTTTTAAAAATAAAGCAAAAGATGGTTCCCTGAGCAATGACAAAATGTATGTATCTCTATATTATACAATCAAATTTCCGATCATAAGTCCATGAAAAATTGATAACATCCAGTGTAGTTCCACAGTCTTTATTTTCATATTCTGTAGTTTCTCAGGAAGACTTTACACACAAATTCCGTTCTCAGATAATACAGCCAACACGTGTTTCGTCTATGGTAAAATTTCGAAAAGACTTCCTCAGGGCTTGAGCAGCATATACAATATAAGCACTTCTTCATTCATAAATATCACCATAAAATCATAATCCAAGTATAGTGCATCTTATTTTCATAATTCAAGTTCGGTATTAACAGTCTTTCAAACGAATAATTTGAAAAGTAGCAATTACCTCTATGGCTTACGCTTTCTCCATGCTACGCACCCTTAGGTGTACATTCAGTAACCCTATGCTATATATGACATTAGGGTTATCACTGATGCCATCACTGATGTCATCAGTTATGTCATTTAGCATGTCATGAGTGATGTTATATGTGTGGTCATAAGCAGTGCATAGTGGGGGCTCAAGTTATAGTTATCTCAATAAACTATAACTTGTGAATTACAGTGTTTTTTTTGTTTTACAATGTTAGTATTTCAATGCAAAGACTCCTGCAAAAGATGTGTGATTTCTCTGAAATAAAACATGTTATATGTAGAAATCGGATTCAATATTTTGCTTATCGCTTGTCTGCACCTGGTCTCATGTGTTCGGATGTAACCCAAAGCCAACTCGTGTTAGGTTAGCAGGCGTGAATTTGGATCAAACCTCATTGTTTTTGCACTTTTGCCACCCTGTTACTCCCCATTTGATTGCACGACAGAGAGGGTTGGTATGTCCAGGGGCTGCTCCTCCATTATGGCGGAGGAGTGTTGCCCCCCCTGCTGAAAACCAGCAGAGGCAAAGGACAAAAATAAAATGAAAATACAAAATTTTTCTTATCATTGTATTTTTCGGGCTGCGTGCCGAGGGAGGGGCGCGGCCACCCAAACTGATGCTGCAGATGCAGCACCAAGGAGGAGGGGGAGTGGTGGGCACTGCCATGTGCGCATGACGGTTTGGCTGGCTCCCAGAGGGCCGGCCAAACCGTCATGCGCACTTAGCATTTCTCCAACCGGGCTGTGCTGTACAGCTGGGTGGCATAACCAACACAGGCTCCCAGTCTACGTCCGAGCGCCGAACCGAGACGCTCAGACCAATACCAGCACTGCTCTCATGCTGGGAATAGTATTTCCAGCATAAGAGCAGTGCTAGCAGGGCCGGACTGGCCGGAGCGGGCACCGGGCAATTCCCCGGTGCGCCGCACGGGCGGGGGCCGGTTTTGGGCCCCTGGGGGCTGTTTTTGTTACAGGGCCGTTTTTGCAGCATAGCTGCAAAATCGGGCCAGTAACAAAATCGGCCGAAAACCGGCCCTGGCAAAGAGCTCGACGGCCCCCCCCCAACCCCGGGAGGGGGGCAGGCCGAGCACTTTGCCAGGGCCGGTTGTGGTTCCCAGTTCGGCCCTGAGTGCTAGGAGCAGGAGCTGGGAGCCTGCGCAGTGTGCAGCCGTTTCTAGACGGGATGCGAGGATCGGGAGCAAGGCGGCAGCCGTTGGAGCAGGTAAGTGCAAACCTCTTTATTTATAATTCTGTTTTTTTTGTTTCGCAATACGAGTGCCACCACTGGGTACGCCAAGGCATAAAGGCAAATTTTGGCGTTAACACACTTGAACTCTGAAAGTCGATTGACGCTCAGGTTTGCGACCCTTATCATTGCGCGAGAGCCTGTGCTTTGAATAGTAAATCTTAGCCAGTTTGTTCAAATAATTTGAAAAATATGTGTGATTCTGTTTTAAGTGTTTCCAGTGAATCAGGGTTAATACATATTTGCTAACTAGGCATGTCGGGAGATGTCTGAGGCTATTATTATGCCAACACGATTGCTGCTCGTTTCATCTTTCTTGAGAGGATTAGAGAGCAGTGCAGTGTTTCTGTTCCAAGAACAGGATGAAAACTGACGGCAAATGCAAGAGGAGGAAGCTGGGGGAATGCTGCAGGTCAGGAGATGTGAGGTCCCCAGATGCCTGGATTAAAACAGCCTCAAGTGCCAATGAGGAGCCAGGCTAGTGTCACAAAGAGCTGCCAGCAGTCAAAGCTAATGACAAAAAACATTTTTTTCCATTTTTACTTGACGCAGTTTATGTAACATGAAACATTTGCAGATGTATCCGGGCAGGAATGAAGCAGAGGGAGCTTGTAATCTGGGTGAGGCCTTCATTTCTGATATTAAATATTGAACATAAGGATTTGCTGAGCTGCTGTTGGTTTGAACCAGGCTGCCCCCTTAGCACTACAAAGAATCTTTGTAGACAGCAAAAAATTGTCATTAGTTCAAAAGAGAGAAAGACAGGGAGGAGAGAGTCTGCGGCATGAAATATAAAGAGATGCAGGATTCAACAGCGCCCCAGCACCAGTGCTTAATTTCTGAAAGAAGGACTGCCGGTTCCCAAAGCTGTGCTTAATTTAATTTAATTTAATTGTGGGTTTATATAGCGCTAGAATCGACTCCCGGAGGAGTATCTCCGCGCTTCGACCGCTGGGGAACCCATCCTGGCTCACCCTAAGAGATGGTCCCTAATGGGTATCTCTAAGGTGCGACCAAGCATCCCCGGCGGTCTGGGGGGGCCGTTGTGAAGATGAGGCAAGCTAATGCCCAGAGTTGCCGAGTGTGGTCCCTGACTGGAGTAGGCACCGAGGCGAGAATTATCAAGCCCGCTGACCCTGGTCCACGACCCTGCCGCGTCGGGAATCGAACCCTGGTCCCGGGCCGTCCTCTGCTTACGGGTCTGCCGCCTCTAACCAGTGAGCCACACCTCTCCACCCACAGCAGGCACTATTAAATTTTAACGTGTCCAATACCAAGGCTGCGTAATCTTCAATCCACCTCAGGTCTCTTTAATACACTACCAGCCACCTCATGTCCCTTTATCTCAGTCTTGTTATGTTATGTTAAACAGACTTATAATTCCCCGTTGTGACATTTTTCCCGTCTTTCTCATCGTTATTTCTTCTTCTAGTATTTCCCCTCTCTTGCTAGATAAGCGGCTATCATGAAAAATAAGAGTTGGTCCCCAAAAATGAGTGCCGGTGGCCCCCACAAGAAACCTCTGGCTCAAATTAAGCACTGCCCAGCACACATGTTCACAGTGCTTCATGTTAATAGTGTAGCAACATCATGCGATTTTATGTTATTTCCCTGTGGTTAGTACTATTGTTATTATCATCAACAACAAAGTGGCGGAAAGATTGCTTGACTTAATCACAGCAACTGGAGCTCATTCGTGGTCTCATTCAAGTCCATCTTTTATTGCCCACTATGCCACTCTAGACAGAAACCAGTCATATGCAAATCAGTCTTGGTCCTGCTCCTTCAGGAAGAGTCCAGCATGGTAGGCCTGTGTCCTTTAGATTACGACAGTGGTAACCCCAGACCCGTTTTAGCATACATGGACCACACCAGGAGGGTTAGCTTGAATCCTGTGCCAAAGTGAGCATGGAAAACACATCTGCGCGCACTCATCACACTTAGGAATTCTACTGCAACAAAGTAATGGAAGGAATGCTTGGATTAATCTCACCCAGTGGTGATTTCTCTGGTATATATTCCAGTCCATTGTTGCTTGTCCATTGTGCCATACAAGACAGGGACCAGCAATATGCAAATTAGTCTTGGTCCTGCTCCTATGGGAACAGTCCTGCCCAAAGTGCCAGACCAGTTTCCCCCCAGACAGGAACAGAAACATCTTCTGACGGATTTGAGCCGACATGTGCCTTTCAGTGAGGTGGCAGGAAAAAGAGAGGTTCTCTAAAGGGATTGAGCTGGCTTTCACTCTCAACTCTACAATAGAGACATAGTTCACTATTGAAGACCAAAGAATTTTCATAGGACTGTGCAATCTGATTTAGCTTTACTTTAATATAGAATTGCCACACCTCAAACATATGTTGGTCACATTCTGGACACTGGGCAACACAATAGACAACAAATACATGAAGTAGTGAAGGACATTTAAATTTTCATTTCTCATTTGATTCTTGTGGTTCTTGTGTATTTGTGTACTTGAGTGTCTTGAAATATTTTTTTAAAACAGAGTACACTGACATAGTTATCCCAAAAATATCAGCCCCCAGCCCCGCTAAACACTTTGTGGACCTATGTATGATCCTTGGGTGCTCTGTAAAAATCTACGATTGTAAAATGTTTTAAGCAATATAGGAACTCCATTTATTAAGCTGGTCAACATGTTATGGCCCGTTGCCCTGGGTCTCCTCTGGTCAGTGCACAAGGATTTAAATAGTTCATAACAATCCAACTTCAAACAAACAAATGTACACCTAAGTCATTTACCATTTGACTACATATGTATACATGTATACATGAATGTGGTGCTCTGGTGGGTTTTTTCACAGTGCACATTTCATCATAACCTTTAAGATTTTTTCTCACAGGCTCAAAATTAGGAATCATTATTGAACAAATGAATGAATTAATTAGTTAGACATAACTCTAGGTTATATCACCTGTTCATCATTATCATCTGTTCATTAAATTAATCGCTTTCTAATTGAACACCTCAATTTATTTAAAACCAATCAAAGGCTTATCTCCTATTTATCAAGGTCATCACTTCGTACATTTTCACCCTTAAGACTTTTCTCCAGAGTTTAAAAATTAGATATCCATGGATTTATACTGGAATCATTATTACTGGAATCATTATTGAAAAAAACAGTTCATGAGTTGGTTAGACACAGCCAGAGGTTTATCAACTGTTCATCAAATTTATCCTGTCGTAATTGAACACCCCAGTTTAGTTAGATACAACCAAAGTCTTATCACCTCCCCATCAAGATCATCATTTCATCATGGCCATTAACGACCTTTCTTGTGGTCTCATGTGTTTCAATAAATTTGGCCTCACAACGTGCCAACCTGTGTTCAATGGACCCAGTCCGGCGTAGCTGTGTCATGTGTCATGGTGAGAATGGGCCCCATTTTGGGCATACTTGTGGCACTTAGGGTGTATACTGCAACAAACAACAATGATGATGAAAGGACTGCTTGAATTAATTTCAGCTGCCATCAAATATCAATCAAATAAAAATTTATAAAACAAACGGCTACTCTACAGAGTGTCCCGGCACTAAGAGCTCATCGACCATTGACCCTACAACTAAATTAAAAGGCACCATCAAACAGCCAAGAAGTTTCTAGCCTCTGGTTAAAGGAAACTGCATCCCCAAATCTTCCTCTTAGTTTTTGGTTCAACTACCAGCAGCACATCCGAAGATCGCAGAGTTCTATCCGGAGTACAATGAATAAGTCTTTTGGCCAGACACGTGGGACCTGATCAATTGAAGGCTCGATGGTCCTACACAAGTCCCTTAAATGTCACTCTATCCCAAATTGGCAGCCAATTCGATTGCTTGAGATGCACATGGATAGAATTTTTCTTCAGCATATTTAAGAGAAGCTGGCCTGCGGCATTCTGGACCAACTAGAGTCTCTTATGTTGATTCAATGGGAGACCTCAATTTAAACCATTGGCATAACCCAAGTCCAGGGGTTATGAGGGCATGAACTACCATCTTCTGGGAATAGGGGATGGGGGGTAAGCAAAAACAGAAATGTTCCCAAAGGTCTGAGAAGACCAAAACAAGTCCCCACCACACTGTTCACCTGGGAATTGAATGACAATTTATTGCCAAACACCACCTCCAGGTTCCAAACTACTGTGGCAGGAGTTAGAGGAGATGGAGCAGAGCTGTGCTAACAGTCACTACCCGCAAAGGGGGGGGGGGGGGGGGTTGTGAAAGCCAAGATTTCTGATTTACTGATATTGCACTGGAGGTTTCTCCAGCGCATCCAATGGAATACCACTGACAGACATGCTTCAAATCTGTTCTGGGCAGAAGAGATGTTACCGTGCCATGTTAAAAGGATCTGCATGTCATCAGCGTATGAGACAACCTGCACTCTAAACGATTCCACCAGAACTGCCAAAGAAGACATATTAACAATAAACAATGTTGGATTTTTTCTAGAGCCCTGGGGAACACCAAACTGTAACGGTATGGGGTTGGAAGCAAATGGTGGCCATCAAACTAATTGGCATCTGCTTGACAGAAATTACCTTTTAAGAGATTAGCTCATAACAATCTGGATTACTCAATTACCCTCTTTCAAATAGCATTGTACATCTAGAACCACAACATTGCCTCCTTATCAGATTGACGGATGACAATGCTGTGGCCCTCCTGTAATGTTTTTATCGCCAATCTTTCTGGTTTCGACAAATTGTCCGACCTCTATCTAGTTCTTTTGGCAATGGATCAGAAATCTTTAATGATCAGTGTCGCAATAGTGGCAATTTCACATGGTGGAAGTGTAGTATTAAATGTGGATTTTGATTTGAAGTTACTTGGGCAGTTATCTCCAAGTTCTATGCCCATGGATTCAAGGTTCAGAAATTTGTCATTTACGTGACTCTGTTCAGGGTTCAATTCTGAAAGTGTAAATAAAGTGTCAATGTCCCCAATAGTCAGGTTACTCTGTTTGGGCCCATTGGACCTAGGTGGGCTTCCTTTCACTTTTAGCTGATGCCATTTATGCAGTTTGAATTTTCTGCTCTAGTCCATGCATAGTTTAAAGACTTTACAGGGCAAAAGGAAAGTCGTAGCATCAAAGCCTTGTTTTCAGTGGGTGTAAGGGGATGGGTAGATAGATTAACTACAGTGTTATACACCGTCACTGTCCAATCTTCTTTCTCCTTGTTTCTATTCCCATGGGGGTTGCCGCCACTTTTGCTCCATCCTCCTCTCCTGGTTTTTTGTTGATGATTCTGCATCTCCTCAGCCTTTTCCTCCTCTTCCTCAATCCATCAGAAGGGCAGATAGGCAACTGCAATACATTCTAGAATTAGATACCATGGCTCCGTTGGGTTTAAACTCTGATACTGAGATGTACATACATTTAGGTGAATAACCTGTCCTGTATAGCAAGTTTTGGTTCAGTGACAAAATGTCAAAACCACAAATATCGTGGTATATAAATATTGTGTCAAAATTATCGAACATGAAAATATTGTTATCCTATTCTTCCAGAATAAATAACAGAAATAATGAAAATAAATATGATTATACACTAATATCGAACATAAATATATAATTTTTTTAATATATACATAGATAAACATAGTGAACATTAAGGTGCCGATTCCGATCCGGTAAAACCCGGGTACGAATGGTCGTATGGAGCGTTTTTTCCGTCCGACTCGTACCCGGGAAAAACACCTTACAAACTCGCAAGTACGATTCGCACAGAAATACCATTTCCGTACGAGTTGTAAAAAACACAGACCGGCAAAAAAATACATTCAAATCTGATTCTGGACGGCGCATACGAGACGTCCGGACGGAGTCAGGCAGCGTTCTACGGACCAGCAAGTACGATTCGTGCCGACGTCACTCCGCATGCAGCATTTTTTAGGGGAGCCAAAAACTGCCGGGAAATTGAGGACGACGCGAACAAGGAGCACCGGTACGCGACGGACAGCGATGGACCCCAACCTACGCGTCATCTTGGCCCTCATAGCCTACAACCTCGTGTTCAGAAACCGACGCAGACGCCGCAGAAGGTCAGAACAACCCCCAGGGGCCAAGGGGGGGGGGTGTGCAAGGGGCAGGAAACATAACCCACACCCCACAAAATACTAATACATCCTGCACATTAATTACCTCCATGGCCTGGTCACTTCGGGGGGCGTGTCCACCAATCCCACCACAACGGAAGTGGACATGGACGCGTACCCGTTACCACCACAATGGTGGTACGGGACGTACCCACGCACCCCAGAGCGTGGGTACGGCCCGTACCACCATTGTAGTGGTGATTTGGGGGTACGCGTGTACGGACCGTACCCACGCCCCCAGAGCGTGGGTATGGGCCGTACCACGCGTACCCCTACGTCACCGCCACAATGGTGGTACGGGCCGTACCCACGCCCCCAGAGCATGGGTACGGGCCGTACCACGCGTACCCCTACGTCACCGCCACAATGGTGATACGGCCCGTACCCACGCTCTCCAGAGCGTGGGTACGGGCCGTACCACCATTGCAGTGGTGATGTAGGGTTACGCGTGTACGGACCGTACCCACGCCCCCAGAGCGTGGGTTCGGTCCGTACACGCGTACCCCTACATCACCACTACAATGGTGGTACGGGCCGTACCACGCGTACACCTACGTCACCGCCACTATGGTGGTACGGGCCGTACCATGCATACACCTACGTCACCGCCACTATGGTGGTACGGCCCGTACCCACGCCCCCAGAGCATGGGTACGGGCCGTACCACCATTGCAGTGGTGATGTAGGGGTACGTGTGTACGGACCGTACCCACGCCCCCAGAGCGTGGGTACGGTCCGTACACGCGTACCCCTACAGCCCCAATACATGATGGATACAAGGTGTACACACGCCACGGATGTAGGTGTACGGCTTGGTGCAGCACACCAGCTGTAAATTGGGGGTGGTGTATGCCCAGGACAGCAGTGTACCACAGCAAGGGCGCAGGTGGGTGGGTGGGTGCAGAGGACCCCCAGCAGTGCCCAGACATATGAGGGATGGGTGCCTATCACTCCCAGCAGTGCCCAGACATATGAGGGGTGGGTGCATAGGACTCCCAGCAGTGCCCAGACATATGAGGGGTGGGTGCCTATCACTCCCAGCAGTGGATAGATATATGAGGGGTGGGTGCAGAGGACTCCCAGCAGTGCCCAGACATATGAGGGGTGGGTGCAGAGGACTCCCAGCAGTACCCAGACATAAGAGGGGTGGGTGCCTATCACTCCCAGCAGTGCCCAGACATATGAGGGGTGGGTGCAGAGGACTCCCAGCAGTGCCCAGACATATGAGGGGTGGGTGCCTATCACTCCCAGCAGTGGACAGACATATGAGGAGTGGGTGCAGATGACTCCCAGCAGTGCCCAGCCATATGAGGGGTGGGTGCCTATCACTCCCAGCAGTGCCCAGACATATGAGGGGTGGGTGCCAATCACTCCCAGCAGTGCCCAGACATATGAGGGGTGGGTGCAGAGGACTCCCAGCAGTGCCCAGACATATGAGGGGTGGGAGCAGAGGACTCCCAGCTGTGGACAGAGACATGGGGGGGTGTACATCATTATCAGATGACCACAGCTCCATGGGTGAATGTATGTATCCCTAACTTAGGACAATGATGATAGTGCCATAACAACACATCACTGACAGCAGTGTCCCACTCCCAGGAGGAAGGAGGTCTTACCCCCACTGCATGACACACCACATGTGGGTGTGAGGACAAATAACACATGCATACCCACCCCTGGCAGATGCAGCACAATACACACACTGAGATCATGCCACAAGACTGTATAGTCATGTCACTGCCTAACAAACTAAGAGAGCCAAAGAGAACACACATTGTCACGCACATCCCAGGACTGATAGGAATGTTCAGGTGCTGGGCTAGCCACCAAGATGTTGTCTGTCATGGAAGGAATAGTGTGGAGTTCCCACAAATACAATGCCCACAATTGTGAGTCAGGTGTTCAAATACCCAGCAGAACAAGTACCATATGTGTACTAGGCTGGGATTACACACATGCATTGTGCGGAAAGGGACCATTTCTCCATGAAGGCATGGCAAAATACTCTATACACAAGTACAGTGAGTACCAAGGATGGCACAGAGGATGCAGCCGGACACATTGCTGAGCAGGCATGGCCAGAGTTGAAGGGATCCATCACCAACAAAGGACATGTAGACACAGGGCAACACAACAATTGTGCAACTCTCTGCAGGGGAGATGTCAGGTGCCACAGAGGAAGGAACACCCCTTGGGACAATGTCTCCAAACACAAAGAGCATACACGACAAAGAATCTTTGCAGAGATCGCGTGATGGCACGCAGATACCAGGTTCCACCCCTTGAGCAGCAGACCACAACATTTCCCTGAAACATAACACATGCCCACAACCCCAACTCCTGTAGCATCAGCATCAGCATCAACATCAATACCTGAAATGCAAGACTTTTCCATGGAAAAAGAAAATGCTTTATTCAGCATGAAAATAATAATGTGTAAACGAGACTATTCACAAAGGCCAATGGCCAGTCCATTTCATCAGTCCTTGGGGGGGACACATGGCCATGCGTCTCCCCTAGCTTGCCTGCACATCACAAGGGTGTTTTGTCGACTGGGGGGGGGGGGGCATCATGTGGGGAAGGAGCAGGCACCGCAGGGACAGGAGGGGGAAGGGTAGGTGTTGTGGGTGCAGGGACGGACGACTCCCCCACAGGGGGTGGGGCAGCGCCAAAGGTGGAGGCGAGCTCAGCGCTGCACACTTCTGCCAGTTCTTCAAGCGTCTCCCCTGCACCCGGAGAAACAACAGGCCCCAAGGAGGGGGGGGGTCGGAGGGATGGGTTGCAGCGCTACTAGGGGAGGTGATGGACGGGCTGGGGGACTTAACTCCCCTACCCGTGGAGTGCTGTGACCGTTTGCGTCCAGGTGAACTAGTGGGGCTGAGGCCCAGCCCAGCTAAGTAGACCTCCTTCTCCGAATCTGGGGCAGGGGAGCCAAGGGGAGTGACATCGGAGGGACCGGGGAGTGAGTCATGTGGATGAGGACTGTGGCTGCGTGCCTGCCTGTGTGCCCCAGACCCAGTGGGTGTGCCTGCTACCCCCTGAGTGTGCGTGTCAGGAGGTGTGCGCTTGCCCTTACATGGTGGTGTACTGCTTGTGTCTGGTGGGGTGTGTGTGTGTGGATGTCTTGGTGTGCTTGGGACAGGCATGGGTGTTGGACTTGTGGATGGGCCAGGAGTAGGGGGGGAGGCAGCGCTGCAGGTGACTCGCTTCTGCCGTCAGTGACGAGTCCAGGGACCTCAGCAACATCCGTTGGTCAGACATCGCTGATGACATGCCCTCCATGTACGACACCATCTGGGTCAGCAGTCTGGTGTGGCCATGGAGGACAGTCAGGATCGATGTCTGCCCAACTTGCAACTGCCTCTGAATGTCCACAAACTCGGCAGTGAGGGCACCAGGGGGGACAGGGGCAGGGGGTGCGGTGCCGGGCACGAAGGAGACACGGTGTGGCATAGCACGGACAGAAGGGACCCGAGCAAGTGGAAGGGCGGTGATGGGAATGGAGGGGGCGGCGAGAGATGTACTGCTGCTTTCAGCTCTGGGAGCAGCCTCCGCCCCCTCTGGGAGCTCAGCCTCGGACCAGTCTGCTTCGTAGTCTGTGTTGGTACTGGGCAGGTCCTCCGCCTCACTCCCCTCGCCCTCCGTGCCACTAGATTCCACCGACTCCACAGCAGTGGTAGCACCACTGCTCGATCCCTCCTCCACGTCCGTGCCGGTGTCTCCCT
The DNA here is from genome assembly GCF_964204655.1 of Triturus cristatus. NCBI lineage: Eukaryota > Metazoa > Chordata > Amphibia > Caudata > Salamandridae > Triturus > Triturus cristatus. The sequence goes on from NC_140591.1 coordinate 162,270,107, forward strand.
CGGTGTCCTCCGATGATGCTGTGGGCAAGGTGAAGAGACAGGAAAAAATCAGTCACCTGTATACATCTGACACATGAGTCCAAACAAAATAGGCAACAGTGCATATCAGGAAAGGCATCAGGAGTGACATCTAGGATACTCCCCACATATGTAAGCCCTGCACTCCCCAGTTGGTTGACGCACCATGCCACTTGCAAACAATGAAAATTAGGACACTACAGCAAATAACTTGAAATCACAAGATCATGAGAAGCTAGTGTCTGGTATCAGTTGAGCACAGCAAGACTATGAAGGCATGCCACCTCTTGTTCACTGGGAAACAAACAGTATTGTCGCACCCAAGGCCAAATACCACATGCCAATGCAGAAGGTGTCCCCACACTCAGAGACCTGTGAGCACTTTTGACACCCCAAATAAATACATTGTGACTCCTGGAGAATCACAACCCTTTACAAAATGGACATGTCTAGCATGTGTGAATGTGGCACTCTGTGAACACAACACACATGTATCTGTATAGCAGAAGTCACACAAGGAGGTGCACACCAAACTACATGTACACAGTCGTTGTCTGAGCTGCCAGACTCATTGAAATCAGCCACTGTTAGGCAGAAATGGCGTAGCAGTAAGTACATATACATGGCACCAGGGTGGCTGGATGACTTGACACTCGTAAGTTGGTATCAGCAACAACCAAGGACTAACCCAAATGCTAGCACACTGTGGGAACATGTATATGTATGAACTCCAAACAAGTGTTGTCCAAACTGTGCCTTACTTTAAAATGTGCCAGCGTGTCCCTGGAAAGTGTAAAGGTGGTGTCTTGTGCACTTCCTTGGGAGACAGCTGTCATGCAGGCACATCATTGTCCTTCACAACCAAACAACAAGGTCAAGCATATGAAACATTGAGACATGTTGACAGGTGTAGTGAGTGCCAATGGACATTTTCCCAGAGTAACAACTTGAATAATGTCATTTGTCACATGGCTATCCGTCACCTGATCACACAGTTGGCTACACATATGACCTACTGACTGTCATCTGGAGTGGCACACATGTCCACACCCAGGACAATGCATAAGCTAATGGGCCTGCAATTGTTTAGCAAAAATGCCTAGCTGTACTGTGGGTTCCCCCTCATGGCAAGCCAGAATGTACCCACAGATGTCAGCACACAAAGTCACAACTGTGTAGCATCTGAACCACACACAGGTGCCAAAAATGTCCAAGCAGGATACATGATTGCCAAGAACTGACATAGGCAATGAAGCACCAACAGCAAGCACTGGCCAACCTCACGGGGGCACTGCACAATGACTTTCTGTACTGCGAATCATCACACACAAGTCAGAACTGGCAATGAAACATCAGGGTTGAACATGTACGCCCCTCCCGTGCACACCCACCCATACCTGAGTCAATGTGACTGATACCAATCAAGAAGTAAAGGCTCTTATTCAGGGTTACAATAACTGTGCTTGAAAACTAGCTTCATTAACACGACACCTTGTAGGGCTGGAAAAACATATTGGTCACAAACAAACATCAACAGATTGTTGTGAATATCCACACAGGCACTGCCCAGTGTGAGTATGCACAAGCAAACTGCTGTATCCCTGTCCAGTGGGCAAATGTATCACACATGTGAAAACTACTACCTAGGCCAGGGAACAATGCCACAGAGGCAGAGCCATTATGAACTCACAGTGAATGTGCACAGTGTTGGATGACACACATAAGTAGGAGGGCAGGCTGTGACAGGGGACTGTAGTGTGCACACTGCTCCATGGTCCTGAAATGAGCTGACTGTTACAGGAGCAACCGTCCCGGCACTATGCATATATCCCACTCATGCACATCATGTCTGAGGCCACAACATTGGTAATGCATGCAGCAAGTCTGTTCATTTGAAACCTCACACTCCTATGTTGGAACTCAGCATCAGTGGCAACAAATATGCACCCCCTAATGACTGTACAGGACAGGGCACAGGCAGACCACCCCCACACATGATGCTGAAAGCAGTGTGCACCTTGATAAACTGGCAGCCTAGATGACCATGTGCAATAGTGATCACACACAGACCAGGTAACACATGTCAAGGAGGGGAACGGAGGAAGAACAGCACAGGTTGACTGTGGGGGAACAGGATATGCACTGCACATATATACCCTGGCAGTGTATCCAGGTGACTGAGCAGCAACAAAAGCTGGCAACACACAACAAACACACATGTACCTACCCCCTTCCTGCTGCTGTAACTCCTGTATCCGCCTATCCAGGTCAGGGAAGACCACCGCCAGGACACGCCGCATCTGGTGGGTCAGGCGCCGGCGCCCGCCATGCTTGAGAAGGAGCCTCCTCCTTCAGCATGACCCGGACGATCCTCCGGGTCCAGCACCGGATGTCCTGCCATCTTTTCCTCACTTGTGGCAGGCGCCGACTGCGACCCTCCGCCGATTGCACAGCCTTGACGGCGTCCTTCCAGATCTTCCCCTTGTGGTAGGGGGATACCTGTGTGGATGACAAAGTGGGACAACATCACTACACCTGCACCATGTCACAGAGACACACAGTTGAACATCTTAGATTTGTAGAACAGGGCATAGTATGCTGGCAAGTAATAGCACCTTAGTCATAGGGACGTTTTCCACTGGGGACGCAGCAATGCACCACATGGCATAGTAAGTACACAGGTGGCATGAGGGGTGCGAACCAATCCCTGATCATGGCACACACTGTGCATCCCAAACAACACAAGGCTGATGGACAGCACCGCAAAGCAGTCACATGCCCCAGGCCACTGACAAAACCTCAGCAGAGTACACAGACACACACAGGCACACATCAATCACCTGCCATTGGCAACAGCGGATGCAAACCTCACTCTGCACATGTGCCACTTGCCAGGGGGGGGGTCACAGGTGTGGGGCTAGCTCAGCAAGTCAGACACACAGCACGGCTTACTTCACACATCAGATGGATTGAGCAGTTGCCTCCTCCATGCAGCTGTGGTGCAACACTCCACATAGACACTCATCCACATGACAAGAAACATTCATACACATCAATGTCCAGGGGGCGTACACATCATTTGGACACTCTCACCACTCTCACCACAGCTCCACTCAGCTCTCAGACACATCTGTGGGTGCAGTCACCTGTCACACCGGGGTGACCACTGAATCACCGCAGGACAATAGAACAAGAATGCCCAAGAGGATTTGACTGGCGGAATGTGCCATGCACTATGCAGTGAATGTCACAGTAAGCACAATGCAAGTGAGGAGTGCACACATGAACTACATCAAGCCCTGCATGAGAGACATAAGCCATCTCCCCCTCCCCGGGACTCACTCCACCCAACATTGCATGTCTGTCACACCTGGCCACAATGCCAGAAGTGACAGACACAATAAAGGTGCACAAGCAAAGGTACTGGAGTCAGCACTCACCTGCTCCCCTGGTCGACCACACAGCATGGGGTACTGTGGGAGGATCACATCCAGCAGGGCCTCGTTCTCCTCCTGGGTGAAAGGCTGGGCCCTCTCCACAGTCCTTGACATGGTGCCAGAGGGAGACAATACAGCAGCAGTGGTATCGACTGACATGTTGTGCAGGCAAGTGCCCTCTCATGGGTTCTGCCTGCCTTATATCTGCCTTGCTGGCCTATTTCATTTACAGGAGTACAGAGTGATTGGTCAGACTCATTTGCATCCTACGTTTCCTCCAAGCCCTTTAAACATACACCAGTGACAGCCTTTGCATCTTTCGATTTTGCAGCATCATGTCAAGTCAACAACCACTTTGCAACAATGTTAAATGTGGCCAACTGATTTTTCCAGATCACATGATGTAAAATTTTGAACTTGAAACTCGGTATCCATGACAACCAGCATGCATTTAGGCCCTAATACTTGTCCCTCATGTGTCCCCATTGTAATTCTTAAATCCCCACACAGGTACGGCGCTTTTCACACGTACCCCTAGGGCACCATCACTACAGTGATATGGGCCATACTCATGCGTGTACGGCCTGTACATGCGTGAGTACGTGCCAAATCACTAGGCCCTACGGTACCCCCAACGATAGTGATAGGCACGTACTCACGCGTGTACAGGCCGTATACGTGTGAGTACGTGCCGTATCACTAGGCCCTACGGTACCCCCAACGATAGTGATAGGCACGTACTCACGCGCGTACAGGCCATACACGCGTGAGTACGTGCCATATCACTAGGCCCTACGGTACCCCCAACGATAGTGATAGGCACGTACTCACGCGTGTACAGGCCGTATACGTGTGAGTACGTGCCGTATCACTAGGCCCTACGGTACCCCCAACGATAGTGATAGGCACGTACTCACGCGTGTATGGCCCGTACACGCGTGAGTACGTGCCTATCAATAGGCCCTACAGTACCCCCAACGATAGTGATAGGCACGTACTCACGTGTGTACGGGCCGTACACGCGTGAGTACGTGCCTATCACTAGGCCCTACGGTACCCCCAACGATAGTGATAGGCACGTACTCACGCGTGTACGGGCCGTACACGCGTGAGTACGTGCCGTATCACTAGGCCCTACGGTACCCCCAATGATAGTGATAGGCACGTACTCACGCGTGTATGGGCCGTACACGCATGAGTACGGGCCCTACACATGCCCTCAGAGCGTGTGTACTGCGTTTCACTGCTTACACTGGTGATAGGAGGCGCACACGAAAGGAATGGAGGTGTCAGACTCGCACAAGGCTGTACATCAAGTCATTGTCAGTGCAGTCCTTCATGTGCAGGGCCTAGGTGTGTCAGGCAGTGATGTGGCACATATCTCCTCATGTTGTGGCACAATAGATGTGTGATGAGCTGTTTGCACATGTCATGTGTGATGGGGCACTACGTGGCACACTTCCCCTTCACACTTTGCACATGTGTGCATGTGCGACACACGTGTCAAGCCCTGCATCACTGGTATGGCACAGTCAGCAACACCTGCAACTGTCCCCTGATGGCAGGTACACGGATAATTACACCTCACATGTGACTCCCAGTGTGCCACGATGTGACTATGTCATGTGTGTGTCATGTGTTCCCATGAGCTTTCCGTTGGTGTTCCGTCAACTCCATCTGCTGTTGCAGCATCCAACATGTGTATGTGTGCATATGTGCATGACACACATATACGCACACCATGCCACATGTGGACTTACACGTTACATGTGTCATGATGGTTCGAAGATGACTTCCTGACATGAGGCAATATCGGCGTTGTCTGAATGTCTGTGACATCAGTTTTTGACATGGACCCCTTAATGGAAATGTGTGTCATCTGCCCATTTCCAGATAACATGTGACCTGTGCGTCTAGACTCCCGCCAGCTGTCTGTATGAGATGACATCCTTCTAATGGTGATATGTGGATGTCTGTCACTCATGTAATGTGTCTGGCTTGTCACTTACACTGGCCAACAGCTATTTCATGGCATGTCACGTCAACATTGCCATGCAACAATTGTGGCTGGCTCTTCGTAGGATTATCACCTGGCTGGCCCACGTGTCCTGGATGTATTGCACAGCACAGACTCTGTATTAAGCAGATGTGTATTAGCTGTTGAACATGTGCTCACCTCAGTGACATTGGTGTGGTAATGTACTCACTCTTCGTTATTCCTTCCAAATCTCTGCAGGGCACCGCCTCTCCCCAGACGAATGCCAGACCTGGATGCCATGCGTGAACATGACTGCATACGCAGATACCGATTCTCGCAAGAGCAGATAGAGGACTTGACCCGCCGGCTTGCACCGCACCTCCAACCACAACACAGGTATCCTACAGCTCTGACCCCCAAGGTGAAGGTGATGGCAGCCGTACATTTTTTTTGCCACGGCATGTTTCAATTGACCATAGCTGATGTCGGTGGCATGTCCCAGACAATGTTCAGCCGTGTCCTGCATGATGTTATAGAAGCCATGTTGGTGCACCTGGATGAATTCATCCATTTTCCCACTCGTGAGCAGTTGACAGGTGTCAAGGGTGAGTTCTATGCCCTGGGAGGGATGCCTCATGTAATTGGGGCCATTGATGGGACACATGTGGCTTTGGTACCACCACAGGCACAGGAGGTAGCCTATAGAAACAGGAAACATTACCACTCCATTAATGCCCTTGTGGTGTGTCTTGCTAACATGCTGATTTCCCATGTCTGTGCATGTTTTCCAGAGTCCGCACACGATGCATACATCATGAGGCGTAGCAGGGTGCCAGAAATGATGCTGCAGCTGCACGCGGAACGAGCATGTCTTGTTGGTGGGTATACTCTGTTAGTCCTGTGTTCAGTGCTATCTTTGTATCTTACGGCATCTCCTGACCCACTTCTTCACATGATGTTTCAACGTAGGGGACTCTGGCTATCCCAACATGCCATGGCTGATGACGCCTCTCCGCAACCCCAGACAGCTGCAGAACACCGGTACAGCGACACCCATGGGCAGATGAGGCGCGTGATTGAGAGGACGTTTGGACTCCGGAAGAGCAGATTCCGGTGCCTCCACAAGACCGGCGGCGCCCTCCCATAGGCCCCTGTGCAGGTCTGCAAAATCTTCATTGTGTGCTGCATGCTGCACAACATGGCAGTGGAGAAGGCCGTGCCACTCATCCTTGATCCGGATGAGCAGGAACATCTACCCGTGGAGGATGGAGGGCTCGGGCACGGGACAAGTGAGGATGAGGATGAGGACATCCGGAGTCAGCTTATCCGCAACTTCTTCTCATGATGGTGAGTCCCTGTGTCTGAGTGTGCACGCTTTGAGCCTTGTGTGGCATGTGTTGCAATGTGTGTGTCGAGCTGACTGTGTGCTAAGTGACTTGGAGGTGTGTTCTGATGTGTCATTCAAGTCATGATGTCATTCCACACATATTAACTGGGACACTAAATTTGTTAAGGGCATGGTGACAACATCATTCCTGTAGAGTACATGTACATGTCTGCGGATTACTAGCTCTTCGCTGAATTGTTGTGTGTCTGTCCTCCCCAGGTTCTTGCGGCTGTCGTCTGCTCATGTCATCATTGCCCTCCTGCTATTCCTCATGAGTAATGCAACGTGTGCTGGATCAGAGTTACATGCACAGACATGGTGAAAAGTCATTTGGGGTAAGGAGTGCAGCAAGGCATTTTGTGGGTGGTACGTGTTTGTGATATGTGGGTACTGCTCCTGTGCATGTTGTGTTACCATGCATACATGTTGACTCACCATGGGCCACATGACGTGTTGCATGGCTCCCATGAATTGATGGTCACCCTTCCTGACAGTCATCTGTAATGGTGTGTGGATTCTGATGAAGGCATCAATGTGTGTAGAACGTCTCCAAGGAACATACGGGATGCTAATGGTGGACATAGTGTGGGACATCCCCATATGAGGCTCAATGGGGAATTGTAGACTCTCCGTGTGCAGCAAGGGGTGTTAGGCTCAACCCCTTCACTTGTGTGCCTGCTCAGTAGGATTTACACATCTGTGTGTTGAAGGGGGTGTCCAGTGTAGGTCACACATGGTCAGCCAAATGACCTGTGAGTCTGTTCCAATTGATGCATTTCCCTTGGTGTGAGGCTGAGTAATAAAGGTGTTTGTCACACTCCAAGGTGCCTCATCTCTGTCAATGCAGGTCTCTTGGCACTTTGCATGCGGCATATCTGGCATAGTTGTGGAAGATTATGCATAGGAGTCCATGTGTAGTTTAGCAACATGCATGCAGTTGCTCATGGGTTAGGCTCCCTAATGGGCATGAAGTACATGGTTGTGTATGTTTTTTGGCATGTTGGTCCACACAATGGGCCACCAACAGCTGCTGAGGGTGTGTCTCCTGTACGCAGGTCGGCCTTCAGTTTCCTGATCCGGTGTCATGCTTCTTTGGGGATTGTGCATGCATTGTCTCTGGGTGTGCCATGTGACACTGGGCACTCCTTACTTTACACACGCGCCTGTTGCAGTTGTCCTTCTGACATCCTAGTCTATGTGTGCAAATTCTGTCATTTTGCAAGGAGATGCCGCCTGCTGCTGCGGCCCCTGCAGAAAGGGCCAACAGAGTATCCAGATTTGGCAACACACACGCCTCCAGGATGCTCCTCACTTCCTCCCTCCACCCATTCATTTTGCTGTCCTCAGCTTGTCTATGCCACTGTTGCCACCACGCGGTGCCAAAGGCTGGACCATCAGCACATGCAAGGTCCATATTGCACCACCATCCTGTCCTTGCATTACCCACATCACACTACAGTCTGATGTATCAGCCACACTCCGAGCTATGTCCATCCGCACAGCTAACGCCTGCTGTTAAACATACCCTGGGCACCCACACAACACCTTTGCATGGTGAGTGTGCAACTCCAACTGCCTACACTGCGCTGCCCTGCCTTCCAGGCCCTGTCACACCAACCAGGTCACCTCCCTAATACTCCCCACAGGCTCTGTAGCCCAGCAAGGGCATGGGAGTGGGACTCAAGGCTTCAGCATGTAGTATGGTGTCATCGTCTGGGACATGGCACAGGTATCATCTCTCAACATGTCAATCTACAGAGTGTCCAGGACCCCCCTCTCCACCATCACATGCGCACAGCACCTCATCATCAGCTCGTATGCCATTGACAGCCAGGTGCTCCTCACCCTCAACAAAGACACAGACATTGGCAGTTCTATCATTCAAGTATGCATGAGATCTATTGATGAATGGCTGCACACGAGCCACCTGAGGCTGGACTTGTACAGGACTGAGGTGAACATCTGAGGATAGTCCCCTTCCAGCTGGGTCAAGTGCCTGTGTCCCACCCGCAAGAGCCCTGCACAAGCACCCAGTGGCCACACACACAAGATGGTGTGCATCATGTTTGGCTCGCTCACATATGCCATGCTAGTCCACAGCATCTGTACCTCATGCTGCAACGCCCTCTGCATTATGCACATGATCCACAGATAGATCCACTCCAAGAAAATACAGACCATCCCCCAGGTCCATGACAACATCCGTGTCAAATACTGCCCTGCCCTGTACGGAGCTAGTACATCCAAACTCCCAGGAAACTGGTCCACTTCCAGGGGCATCTGCACACCTCATATTCAACACCCTGCGCCCCAGCCACCTCACCGTCCACCATGGATAGCTGCAATGGATCACTGTCTGCTGCAGGGTGACCTCCACACTCCCCACCCACACTCAGGAGGCAGTCCACAACCCCGACCCCAACCAACCTTGTACGTCTGTCATCCTAGATCCCGTTGGGCCATCTCCGTGCATCCAACCTTGACCTGGCCACCGTTCTTCACATCCACCGTACTCCAGCATACAGGACATTGTTCTCCCACCTGGCCACACATACCTGGGACTCCCTCCCCGGGAACCTCCACATGAGGCATGACCTCTACGCCTTGATGATGATCTCCCAAATAGGTCTCTCCTCACAGTTTAGCAAGCCGCCCCTCAGCAGCCAGAGCCCATCACAGTTGAGTGTTGTGCTCCATGCCTACATTGAATGATACCTTGTGACCCATGTGTGTCCTGTACCAGACTCTGATCCCAGGGTATGGATGGCTGGAGTTGGTTCAACACTCAGCCATAGTTTGACATTTCCACACACATATGTCGTTGAATGATGCAAAATGACAGGAACGTCTCATGTCCAAAGTGAAATATTTATTTACGGTGGGGTAAGTGGTTTGGTAGATGCAATTGGGTGCTGTACCGGGGGAATAGAATCCAAAGTTCACAGGGGGAGATGGTATCCTTGGCATTGGAAGTCATCAGAGTCCAGACCAGTGTTGGTCATCATTGGTCAGACTGTGACCAGCAAGTCCATCTGGCAGAGAATGTCATTGGATGAGGTGCTGCTGTTGCGCCAGAGGGCCAGGTGCCAGGCCAGGTGACCTGGGAGATGGGGATGGTCCGCTGACTCTCACGGTCTTTTCCGTGGATGACCCACCTTCCTCCGGGGACCTTCAGATGCAGGCCTTGACAATGCTAGGGACGCTCCGTCAGATGAATCCTCCTCCTCCCCCTCCCTCCCTGTGTCTGGTGCTGGTCTACGCCTGGTGGCACAGGGAGGGTTGCCGATGCTTTGGGCGATCTGACGGAGTGATTGGCTCACGTCCCTGTGCACTGCCAGGAGCTCAGCCAGTCTTGCCTCCATCCGTCCTTGGTGTTGTTGATGACTGACATGATGCTCGACCTGCAGGTTCTTAATGTCATCGAGGGTCCCCTGCATCTCGGAGAGTCTGGACACGACCTGGTTGATGCCTCTGGTGTCACGCCGGTATGAGTCCAGGATGTTGCGTATGTGTGACATACCGGTGTCCTGAGCTGGCTGGTCAGGTTCGCGCCTCCGCCTGCCTCCACTCCCACCACCCCTGCCCACTTGAGCCTGGCCTGCCCTTGTGGGCACATCGGGTCTACGGGACCCCTGAGGGATGGCATTTGCAGGGTTGCCTGCCTCCTCCTGGGTGCCCGGAGAACCTTGTCCCTCCTGGTCAGACTGGCTCGGTTGTTCAGTGTGAGCAGGGCTCCTGGGTGTGTCCTGGGATGTGGCAGGAATGGGGGTGGTGGTTGGCACAGATGTACCTGAGGCAGGTGCTGCAGGGGCTTGGGCACCAGAGGGTCCAGGTTGGTCGGGGTCATCCACGGAGTGGTGAGAGTCGTCGCTGCCGGTGGGATCGTCTTCACGCGGTGCCTGGGACTGTGATTCTTTCCCCCCAGTGTTGGGGGGAGATCGACGACGTTGCCCTGTGTGTGAGAGAGAGACAATGTTAATGGTGTTTCATGCGACATCTATGTTTCATACATATTCAAGTTGACACATTTCCTCCAGGTAGTTGGATGTGCCTAGCATTCCTCTCAATGTCCACTTGGGGATGGGTATGTTGCGGGGGACAGATTGGGATGTTCTCCTGAGTGTTTGACCTGTAGATTGTTTGCTCTGATGCTTGTTTGGCTCTGGATCGGTCTTGTTGTGTCACATGTCCATTGTGGGAGTGTGTAAATCCGTTGCCTGCCCCGGGTGTGTGTGCTTGTGTTAGGGGGGGGGGTGTTGTGACCGGGCCTGCTGTTGTGAGTTGTCATTGGGTCTGCCAGGTGATGTGTCTGTCCCCTCATGGTGCATGCTGGCATGACAGTGAGTGTGAGTTCCTGTTCTAGATACCTGTGCTTGTGGAGTTGGTGTTTGAGTGTACAGTGGTCCCAGGAGGGCCTTGTGCTGCATACAGCAGGGCCAAGTGTCATCTACCTTGTCAGTACTTTGCCAGTCCCTGTGAATTGTGCATGGTTATGTACCTATGCCATATGGGCTGAGGGCATTGGTGTCTGCGTCTCATTCTCACAATGTGTTGTGTGCGGCCCACACTCCCAGCCTCCCGGACATCCAGTCTTGTGTTTGTGGTTGTTGTAGGCTTGGACATGGCCTTGCCTTGATTTGTGAAGGGTGCATGGTGACGTTAGTGGCATGAGCGTGGTTTTTGAGTGTGGTTGTTTGCGGTGAGTGCTTGGGGGAAGTTGGGTGCATTTGGTGTATATGTGGTGTGGACCCCATTGCCCCCATGTTACGTAAGTTGTTTGTGTACTCACCAGGTTCTGCGACTCCTTCGACTCCGTGTACTCCCACCGGCGGTAGCAGGGCCATCACCTTCTCCTCCCAGGGATGGTAGTGTACGGGTCTGCGGGGTGGCCCACCTCCAGTGATGTTAGTCTGGGCATATTCTTCATTCATTTTCCTCTTGAACGCCCTGCGCAGATCGTACCACCTGGCTTGGCATTCATGCCTGGTCCTTCGAATGGGCGCAACAGCATTCACCTTGTTGACAATCCTCTGCCACATGGCAGATTTTTGAGCTATGCTGGTCTGTCTGACCAATGTTCCAAACAGCTGTGGCTCGACTCTGATGACGTCGTTGACAAGGAGGTCCAGCTCCGCCGTTGTGAACTTTGGATTCTTGTCTGTGGGCATGGTGTGGGGTGTGGGTGTGGCTGTGGGTGTGGGTGTGGATGGTTGTGGGTGTGTGGGTGTGAATGTGACGGTGTGTGTGTGAATGTGAAGAGGGGGATGTTTGTGGAGGAGGTTGTGTGAAGGTGTGTGAGTGAAGGTGTAGTGGAGGTATGAGTGATGTGGAGTAGTTTCTATGTGGAGTTGTTTCTCAGTGGGGTCTGGCAGCAGTGGGTCTGTTGCAAAGGCTCATGGGTTGTGTGTCTGGGCCCTTTTTATTGGTCCATTTTTGGGTGTGGCTGTGTTTGAATTTTGGTGGGTGTGTTATAAGTGGTGGTTGTGATTTGGGGCCTCTGTTTGCCTGTTTGGATGTGCCAGGTCAGTTATTGAGATGTATTTTGTCATGTAGACGTGTTTTGTGGTGTTGTGCGAGTCGAATTGACCCTCCTTGTGCTGTTTTACAGTGTCCTGGTTCGGTAAGACTCATTTTCGCGTAGCTCCGATCCGTACATACGCGATGCTGGGTGAGGGTGCTGGGGTACGGTGTTGGAGTGCGGAGCGTACATGCGGTGGGGGTTCGGTGCGTACACGTGCGACCCTGGGGTACGGCGCGTCCATGCGGAGGTACGGCACGTACATGGGGGGGACGCGTACATGGGGGGGTAAGGCACGTACATGCGGTGGGGCTACGGTGCGTACAGGTGCGGCCCTGGGGTACGGCGCGTACATGCGGAGGTACGGCGCGTACATGGGGGGGTAAGGTGCGTACATGCGGTGGGGGTACGGTGCGTACACGTGCGGCCCTGGGGTACGGCGCGTACATGCGGAGGTTCGGCGCGTACATGGGGGGGTAAGGCGTGTGCATGCGGTGGGGGTACGGTGCGTACACGTGCGGCCCTGGGGTACGGCGCGTACATGCGGAGGTACGGCGCGTACATGCGGGGGTGATGCGCCTACGGGGGGGTACGGGCGTACATGGGGGGGTACGGCACGTACAGGTGCGGGGCTGGGGAACAGTGCGGACAGGGGGTAAGGCGCGTACATGGGGGGTACGGCGTGTTCATGGGGGGGTACGGCGCGTACAGTTGCGGGGCTGGGGTACAGTGTGGACAGGGTGGTGTACGGTGCTGACATATTTGTGGGTGGGGGGGCTGTACGGCTCCTACACGGGCATGAGTTTACCCGTGTACATGTGTGCTACTGCGTTGGCTCCGTACGGGCCTTTTTACGTGCGATTGTGTATTCGGACGGACAGTCGGGATCGTACTTGCGCGCTCGGACTTGTGTTTTACGATTTGCACGTAAAAATGCCCGGCTCACTCTCGTACACTTTTCCCGACGATATTCGGACGTGAACACATTCTGATGCACTCTCGTAGACTTTTCCCGACGCTATTCGTAGTTATTTTTCACGGACGAATCGTACTTGGCCATTTATACGGTGCTTCTACGACTCGTACGTAAACAAATACGGATACGGGTCGTACGCAAATTATTTTTACCGGATCGGAATCGGCACATAAATATTTTAACATTAAACAGTAATATGATGTAAATTAAATATATTTAAATAGTTTAAATTATATATACATGTTATGCTTATTAAAAGCTCTTATATAAATATATGTATATTTATTTAAACATAGTGCTGGAGATGACTTCCACCACCACTCACCCCACAGAAGACCCGGATCACTCTGTGCGACTGTCATCTCCCAGTTCCATCCCTCCCACGAATGCAGAGGCACCCCAAGACAAACTGGACTTAATACTTCAGGAAGTCAGAGAATCCTGAAACGCCATTGAACAGCAAATTGGATCGCTTACGGCAGGCTTCACGCTGCTCAAGGCTGAGCATGCTAAACTAGCAAGCACAGTGAAATCGCATGGGCAAACCCTGAACGAGATCGAGCCCCAGCTAAAGGAGCATGCGTCACAAATACAGCAATTGCAGCGGCAAGTCAATGGCCTACAGTACAGCATCGAAGACGCAGAAGGCAGGAATAATGGAATAATGTGCGTGTCATCCTACTCCTGGAATGCAGTGAGGGTCCCAATGCTGCCAGCTTTAAGGAGCAATGGTTCAGCGAATATATAGCTCCGGATGGTCTATCGTCCTTCTTCTGTCCGGAGAGAGCTCACCGGATCCCCATGGGCAAACCAAAATTAGAAGCACCGCGGCGGCCCCTAATAGCTAAGAGATTAAATTACAGGGACCGTGATGTACTACTACAGAAAGCACGTGAGCGATCGCAGATTCAGTTTGAAAACCATCGGATATCACTGTATCCTGATATCCGGATATCACTGTATCCTGATTATACAATAATGGTTCAGCTCCAAAGGTCCTCGTTCCAAACAGTTAAAAAGAAGCTGCGTGCCTTGAATCTACAATATGGACTTTTGTTCCCTGCCCGTCTAAAACTCATCCACGAGCAAAAAACTTACTTTTTTGACAGCCTGGAGGATGCAGAGGAGTGGATTGAGTAATGGACTCAGTCTCGACCACCGGAGCCACGTCTCGCAGCCCGCCCAACAGTCCTAAACGGACTCAAGAACATAGATCACACTGCAGTGTCAAAAAGGTACATATGTTGCAAACACTTAGTCCTACATATGAACAAGCCCAGCTTAGCAGAAAGGAGGCATTGGCTGTTGCGAAAACCCTCCGGGAAGATACTCTTCAGATGGCAACTGACCCATCAGAGGACAGTACTTTACACTCTGACTCAGAGCGAAGTCTTACGCTGTTCCCCACGGTGACACCTCAGACAGTGGACGATCGTCTGGGATAGAGCTACGCTAGACAGGTGACATTATCTGACACTAAGCTAAAGCAGCGGTTGGTGCCCGTAAAGTGGTTTCATGGACCAATATATCCTTTTTCCATACAGCTATGATGGTAACTGTTACTGAGAGGACAATGAGATAATTCCCGGGTTCTGTAGAGCTTGCGGAACTAGTACTTGTATGTAAGAAACATCGCAGGTGGCAGCAACTACCCCCACAAAGCGTATGCACCGTATAGATGTAGCAGTATTTGTATGGTTGAGTTCTCTGTTTGGCCCAGCATAGTTCAATGGTTGAGCCTTGTATTAACAGTTCAAAGGGAGTTTGGGGGTTCTGGCTCACAGCGGTTGATTAGCTCTGAGTTAAGGAGCTTAACACTTACATTGCAGTTACACATCATCCCAAATCGAATATGCTTGGTACTTTTAACTTAATCACTTGGGATGTGCGGGGGCTGGGGTCGGTGCAAAAGCAGCACAAGGTGCATGCGCAACTACTGAGACATAAGGCGCAGATAGTGTACCTGCAAGAGTCACACCTCACAGAGTCGGAAGCAGTGAAAGTTCACAAACAATGAAGGGGCAGGTATTCTCTACTAATTACTCAGCCTTTGCAAGGGGTTGACTATTTGGATTAGGCACAGGGTTACGTTTGTCGAGCTGGAATGGTGCACTGAGGAACAAGGCACATATATACTTTTACGCGGGACCTCAGATGGCTAGCCAGTGGTGCTAGGCAACATTTATGCCCCAAACTTTGACCAGGATAAATTCTTCAGGAGGCTGAGCATGGAGTTGGCAGGATGGGAGATACCCCTATGGATATTAGGAGGTGATTGTAACACAGTGAAGAACATATCGTTAGATAGGTCACACCCCTCTCTAAATGGAGCGGAAACTCTTAAACAGGCTGAAGTCCACTGTAACTGGGCTGATGGGTGGGTGCTGGGGGATGTACGGAGAATGAAGAACTCATCAAGTAAGGAATATTCCTTTTATTCACCAGTCCATCAATTACACACATGCATCGCTAGAATGCTATGCCGCCTTAGCATCGCAACACAAGTGACCCACGCCACATACTTAGCAAAGACCTTCTCAGACCATAACCCTCTAGAGATCTGCCTTACGTGGGTCAGAATTCCCACATCAGTCCCTACATTGAAGCTATGGCCCCAGATGCTAGAGGACACCTCTTTTCGTAGCACTTATCCACGGCTATCACAAACTATTTTCTAGAAAATGGGAACACTGCCTTCTCGATTCTGATTGAATCGGATGCGCTCAAGGTGGTTGTAAGGGGCACAGCGATTAGCGCCACAGTAGGAGCTAGGCAGGAAATACACAAAAACTTTGCCAAAGTGGAGGATGTAATGAATAAGCTGGAGCAGGAAGCAGTGGGCAATCCAGCTAAACAGGCTCCATTGCAGGAAGCTCGCATACAGCATGCCGAGTTGCTAGAAACCTTCAGGGTAATTGACCACACGGCTTACACTCAATTGAAACACACGGACCCTGATAAATCCGGGACATTATTAGCTAGAATACTGAGGGATGACCTGCCACTCCATGTGATCTGTAATGTTAACGTCCCAGGGAAAGGGATGGCTCGCTCCCAGTGGGACATAAATGAAGCATTCTGCACATATTATAGTACCTTGTATAGTGAACCCCCTTACACCACACTGATTGACACATTTCTACAGGATCTGCCCTACCCGCAGCTCACTGCTGATGTACAGAAAAGCCTAATAGGTCCGATCACAAAAACTGAAATAAAAGCGGCCATAAAAGGGCTCCCATGAAATAAAGCACCAGGCTTGGACAGCCTGCCGATTGAGTTTTTCGACTCATACTCGGAGGCCTTAATCCCTAAATTGGAGGAGTTATACAATAGATCACTGGAGCTGGGACACCTTCCTGTTACCACCATGCAGGTGCTGGTGGTATCACTTCCCAAGCCAGAAGAGACGCGTCAGATCTGTCGGGCTACCGCCCATTATCGCTCTTGGCAACGGAATATAACATTTTAAGTAAGATCCTAGCAAGCAGACTTCTTCCCCATCTAAATAAATTAATACATAGGGACCAATGTGTTTCCCTTCCGGCGCGCAGTACATTGTTAAACATTAGGCGGTTACACCATTTCATGGCCGCTACCCCCCAGGAATGTGTCGGTGCTTGCTGCATTGCCTTGGACCTGCGGCAAGCCTTTGGCACCATCACATGGGAATATATGTTTAAGGCCCTGGAGAGGTGTGGGCTGCCCCCTGAATATCTCCGATGGGTTCAGCTGCTATATACGGCCCCCACTGCAAGAGCACGCACCGGCAGCCACATATCGCAAGAGTAAGCAGTGTATAGAGGCACGAGACAGGGCTGTCCCCTATCCCCATTATTATTCGTGCTTGCCATAAAGCCGCTGGCACTTAAACTGCGGCGGTATTTCTGACCAGTTGGGGCTTCCAATAGGCAATGCAAGGCACCTAATATTAGCCTATGCATATGACATCATTGTATATGTACGGGACCTCACAGATGTGTTGGAGCCCCTCTCCATGATCTTTTCCAACTTTGAGCGTATATCAGGTCTCGCCCTCAATGAAGGAAAATAGAATGCCTTCTTCCTGCATGAAGGCGTCCACCCAGATGTAATTGGATTTAAGTACTTAGGCATACATATATATAGATCACACACGGCTATGCTCGATGGCAATCTCACAAGAGCAGTAAGGACAGTGCGGTCGAAAGTGGCATTCTGGACATCACTGCCATTGTTGGGAATGGGCCGGGTAGCTATATCTAAAATGGTGGTCCTTCCCCGACTGTTGTATTACTTTGATAACTTGCTAATACTAGTCCCACTATCCATATTTCGAGCCCTGGACACCATACTGTTGGATCTACTTTGGACGAAGAAGGGTGAGCCTTAAAAAACTACAACTGGAACCGCATTAAGGGGGACTGGGAGTGCTGGACTTTAGAGCATACTACTACGCGAGCCAATTACAGTGGCTGTCCTATTGGACCGCGGGCAGAAAACTACAGGAACTAGGGTACACAATACAGGATATTAACCGGAGGACGCTCCACACACTATTGTTGCCAAAAAGAAAACTCCCGCCATCTGCACCACAATTGCTCATAACAGCACTGCAGTGCTGGAGAAAAGCGCAGCAATACACGTCCGGCTCCATCCCCTATGCTGGAAATATTCCACTACTGGGGATACCGACTCCAGGTGGGAGACTCACGAAGCGTAGGTTACAGGCCTGGGCTGAAGTGAGAATAGACACGATGGGAGCTCTGTTTAGCGACAACACTCTCCTAGATCACGACTATTTTACATGTGCCATGGGGGCGCCAAGTCATTTGTATTTAATGCACGCCATGGTGCTGCATTATGTAAGGAAGAATTGGGCCCCTCAACGTATGGAGCCTCTACTACATGATTTAGTCCGCACATTATATTACATGGGAGAGGGGCGGCACCTCAGAAAGTGGCTGTATCTTGGTATTCAGGCTCATGCGGCAGTCCCCCTCATTGACTTGAGAATTAAATGGGTACCGTAGGGCGGGAACTCTCCGATAAGGATTGGGCGAGTATTCTAGAACACCCTAAATGAGTGACCCGGAATGCAAAATTTAAATTCATACAATGTATGGTTCTACACAGACTGTATTTAACTCCACGCCGACTACACCGAATGTTTCCAAACACGCAATACTGCTGTCCCCACTGTAAGATGGAAGAGGCGGCTCTCATACACATGCTATGGGCCTGCCCTCACCTGAGAGGATTTTGGGGGGAGGTACGGAGCGCAGTGGGGGAAGTCGTGCATTTACAGGTTGCAGACACCATAGAAGAGTGCCTATTAGGGCTCCGTAAATGCACAGGCGCTCAGAAAGTCCAACTTTGTTTTCTAGATCTCGTTCTTATACTAGCGAAACGGTCTATAACAATGAGGTGGAAGTCAATGAGACCTCCTGCGATATCCACTTGGCATGGTGAGGTAATACGATGGAGTGGCGCAGAAAGTGCAGCTATCAGACGGGAGGAGGCTAGGGGGCTGCACAAACACCCGATATCTATGAAGAGCGATATCATGCTAGAAAGCTTCAAAACCATAGACCCCAATCCTCATCCTGCCACTCCAGCTACACAGTAAATTGCAAGACAAGCTATAACAAACTGTGCTGTATCAGAGCAAATGGGAGTTATATATATCCGCACAAATCAGAACACTAAGCAACTTTATGTGTGAGCAATCAAAATATTAGATAACTGACATGATGTGCAGAACATGGGTGAGGGGAGGGAGGGAGGAAAGTGGGTAGTTGTTCTTCGTTATGTTGATAGCCTTACTCCTAATACGGAACCTATCAGTTATAGTAAAGTGCAGATTGTTATTGTAACAAATTGTAAACATGCTGAAACTGTTTGGAGGAAATGTAACAATCTCACCTGAATATGATAATTGTAAAATGACAAGAAACATCAAAGAAAAATGCTTGTAACTTTGTAACTGATGCTTGAGACATTGAGGCAATCAATAAAATATATACACAATAAATTACAAAATATAACAAATAAACTAGAAAAAAATCTAAAAAACATTCCAATTTAAGTACTCATAACAAATAAAATAAACAAAATTAAATTTTACAAAATATAATATATATTTCAAGCAATAATAAATACAAATAATATAACGTTAAATACACAGAAACATCATAATAATATAAATCTGAGCAGTAGAAACAAAACTATAAAACTGTAGGAATAATACACATATTAGTCCCACTCCAATCTCTGCAACAACAGGGAAGTCGTTGGACTCAGGAGGGTTGAAAATTACTACTCTCACTCATGTCTGTGCAACAGTAGGAAACGCATTGGACTCAGGAGGGGTGCAAATTACTATTCCCACTCCAGTCACTACAACAGTAGGGAAAGGGTTGGATTATGGAGGGGTAAAATTGACTTTCCCCACTCAAGTCGATGCAACAGTCGATAAAAAGTTGGATTCAGGAGTGGTAACAATTTACTATTCCCACTCCAGTCTGTGCAACAGTAGGGAAAGGGTTGGACTCAGGAGGTGAATAATTAACTATTCCTACTCCAAACTGTGCAACAGTAGGGAAAGTGTTGAACTTAGGAGGGGTAAAATGTACTATTCCCACTCCAGTTGGAGGAACAGTAGGGAAAGTGTTGGAATGCGGAGGGGTAAAATGTACTATTCCCACTCCAATCTGTGCAACATTAGGGAAAGGGGTGGACTCGGGAGTGGTAAAATGTACTATTCCCACTCCAGTCTGTGCAACAGTAGAGAAAGCGTTAGATAGCGGAGGGGTAACATTTACTGTTTCCACTCCATTCTGTGCAACAGTAAAAAAAGCGTTGGATAATCGGAGGTGTAACATTAGGGGGCCGATTCCGATCTCGGTCGGAAGGACACCGAATCGGGTTCGGCCGGAAAAACAACGAGCGGTACACGTGTTTTCCGGCTGGCTCGTACAGCTGTACAAGCGAGCAAGTACGATACGAGCTACATGAAAATCAACGACCGGGTCGTTTCTGGGTCCGAACCGCTCCGTATGTCCCGGTCGGAAGCAAACCGTGGCGTGCAATGGTTGCGATTTACAACCGAGCCAGTACGATGCGCGCGGCGGACAGCCTGTGCGAGCCGGAGTCTCCGGCTCGCAAAAACTCCCGGAGTCGGACTTTGGGGGTCCGCTTCGGACCCCCTGACACCCGCAGCCCTACGACTTGGACACAGGGGGAGAACTATGGGTCTCCCCAACACAGGCATGTACGGTGCGGGTGGCACCAACGCGTACCCACTGTAGGGGGCACACTTGTTCAACACGTATCTATTCAGTCAATGGGAGCCCATGTACGCGTCGTACGACCGGCTCCCATTGACTTCTATGGGAGTCCGACCGAACCGAGTCCGACAGCATACGTGCGCATCGTACTCGCTCGGTCGGACTGTAGGGGTCCGGCTCGGTCGGAAAACACTCCGGATCTGACTCGGTCGGAGTGCTTTCCGACCCGGATCGGAATCGGACCCTTACTGTTCTCACTCCAGTCTGTGCAACAGTAGAGAAAGGGTTGGATTGCGAAGGGGTAAAATTGACTATTCCCACTCCAGTCGGTGCAACAGTAGGGAAAGACTTGGATAGAGGAGGGGTAAAATTTACTGTTTCCACTCCAGTCTGTGCAAAAGTAGATAAAGGGTTGGATTGCACAGGTGTAAAATTTACTATTCCTATTCCCAGTCTGTGCAACAGTAGAGAGAGAGAGTAGTTCTCCTCAAACAAATTTAACATCAACATTAAAGAACAACAAATATAAATATTTAAATCTAAAATGTAGATATATAATTTATATATATATATATATATACACAATTAACATATATATATACACAATTAACATAATTAATTATCAATTGAATAATTAATATTAATTACTAAGTAATTATAACTAATTTACTTCGCACCCTGTGCACATATAAACCCCCCAATCCACTACAGCATTAAAAATACAAATAAACTATTATATTGACTTTAAAAACAACAAGAAATTTACAAACTATATTAAAAAAATATCAAAAATAATTAATCAAACCATTTATAACATAGACAATTAAAATATATACCAAAATACATACAATTTTAAACCGATATTATAAACAACATTTTTGTAAACAATATTAACCAGATAGATATTTTTAACATAGATATTAACAACATAAATATTTTTAACATCAATATTACTTACCTTAAAATTGATATTCTTGTCAACGATAATTTTTACACATGATATTTGTGCATCACAATATTTGAAACTCAATATTTCTGTCCTCGACATTTTTCTTGATATTTTGTCTGAATACCGCACGTTTTCTATAGATAGCATTCGAGTAGCCACCTCAGGGTTACAAATTGTATGATACATAATTCCCACCACCTTTCTAACTTAGTATCTTTACATCTCTTATGAGGTCTTCTGAAATTGTAAATATGAACTTTGATTTTAATAGGTCTGTTTTGTTTTGTTGTTAGGATTATGTGCACACAGGGCATTATCTACTGTCTGAAATCCATGGTCCAGTTGCCTTTGAGCATGCAACGAGCAGCCAGTGGCTTGATTCCGCTTCCTCTTCCACTTCTCACTCTACTTTAGGCTGAAGAATTGTTGACATCCAGTTTGTAGTTATTGCTTCTTTTCTTTTTCCTCTTTGATGCCTCGGTTATTTCTCTTTTTCTTCTATTGTATATTTCAAACATATTCTTCTGTTTTATGAACTTTTGAAGTTTTTGATATGATCTTTTGCCCACGGTGGCTATATGTGAATATGGGATCATGACATTCTGCTTTAAGAGAATTGTGCAATTGCGATAACTTATGTGATAACTTTGGCACGTTTGATTATGTCTATGGACATTGTGTTGACAACTTTCCCTACTGGGGCTTTAATGATGTAATTACAACAGTATACTCTTCTAGGCATCACACAAGGATTATAGATAAGCCCACTTGGGCCTTATGAGGTGACAGTTTAGAAGAGGGGGTTCCACAACTGCTCCAATTGGATGTTTGGACGATAATACTGTCTGACATGTAAGCGGCCTACTGTATGAACTCGTATTAGTGATTATCACAACAACTCTGCCCCATGAGAAGTATGTAAGACCATGGTAACTGGCCAATGGGTTAGTTCATATACTGACATTATTTACAATCTATACTATATATCATATATGACTATATTAAATAACAGGGGAAGACAAGGAATTTTCCCTGTAATACATGGAGTTTCATCTTGGTTACATATGCCAGGAGGGCTGTATGCATGCCTTGAATGTGATATGTATTAATTATACCCTCATAAGTTTATTAATTTATTATCTATGATATCAGGGATGTACACATGACCATTTGTACATTTGGACCGCTAATTACTGCAATACATATGTATTATGAATAGTTTCATGTATGTTTTATGAACCTCATAAGATGCAAATATTATGGTTTTAGATGTACATTTGGAACGCACCATACTCAAACTGGAAGACTCATGTATTGTATACATTTACTCTTCCTATCCCAGTGACAACATTAACATTTTAACTAAAAAAAACACAGAAATTCACAAGACTTGCGCCCGCAAATACACTTCTTATGACCTCACATATTGCGTTCGTCATGACATGTTCTATGACATCATTTATGACATCACTGATGGCATCTTAAATGACACATTCCATAGCCTTAAAAAGGGCCTGGGGACCACATTTCGGGGGCACACATTAATTAAAGGTGGGTGCGCTGATGCCAACCAAGGGCACCCAACATACACTCATTGAGAGCTGTGGGGAGGCCCAAGGCCCCCATGGCCCCAGCCGGCTCACCACATACTCTGGAAGCTGGCATTGCTCCCAACCACAGGGAGCAGCTATTTCTGCTGCTCCTCCAGGCAGGAGCAATCTCTTGATCTGTTTCCCTGCCCGCAACAGATCAAAAGTCTGCTCCCAGCCGGAGAGTGCATTTTTTAAGCTTCCGCCTGCTGGAAGCAGACTTTGTGTTTTGTCCCACGTGGCTGGAGATTGAAAAATGCTCCTGCCAGGTAGGAGCAAACACAGATTTTCCTGCCCACTTTGGTGCAGGCAGGAAAACTGTTGTGTTCCGGGGGTGGGCTCCCCGGGACACATCATGTGAGTCAACCCAGGGGGGATCGGGTCCATGGGCCATAGAAGGTTCAGGCCCTCTCTTTTAAAAAGTTTAGTGGCTTCTGGGATCAGGTCCCTGGGGCATTTAGAGGCTTGGGGAGGGGGAGGGGCACATGGTCCTTACCGCTTTTTGGGGGAGTTTGGCCCTGGGGTGGGCTCCCTGAGGCCTCTGATGGCTCGGGGAGGGGTACGCACGGCCCCTCTCTTTCTTTATGATTTAAGTCCCTGGTACCTGACCCATTCAAGGTGAGTGGACTTCGTAGGAAGCCTTCACGTGCTGACACCTTTTATCAATCTTGCCTTGGGAAATATTAAGTGTGGATTTCAAGTTAGTGGTAGTGTAGGGATATACTAATGCTTTATACCTATGAGCCTATAATTGAACAATGCAGCGTTTTTTTATCCTGCAGGAGCCATATGGGATTTTGTCAAAATTAGCAGATTTTTTTGGGGGTGTTTGGTTTTTGCCCTGGGCAGGAAGGCCCTCTCGGTCCCCCCATGGAGCCTGGAAGGGGGCAGGGTAGAAATACCCTACCCCCTTATATTTTTTATTTTTAACACTTAAGAACAGGGGATTCAGTCCCTGAGTCCTGCAATATCTGCCAGCAACATATTTCTGATGTTTCCTGCTAGCCAACTAGAGCCTGACTCCAGTGGAAGTGAATTCGCCAAAGGGAAAAAAAACTACTGAATAGCTTTACACCAAATTACAAAAAGCACAATTTGCGGATCAAGATATAGCTTCCTTGCCAAATATAGTGTCATTGTGTTCAACAGGTTTTGCTGTAGCCCTTCATAAAGAAGTCCAAGGAAAATGCAGGGATTTTGCATTTTGGAACCTATTTTCTCAACCCCTGCTTGATGGACCACCCTAAAACTTTCCATGTACAAACTAGTCAAAAGTAGCACCTTTTTGGACAGTTTCGTGGAGATTCGTCAAATGAGGCCAAGATTGTTAGCAACACAAAAAAATGCTTTTCTGGTGGAATAGCTGGCCTGAATATAGGGACTGCCACTGGGTAATATAAATATATATACAAGACCCAAGAAATGTACAAATGATATAGGAGACATGGCTTTCCAGTAGTCATACCAGAGGATGCAAAGGCAAGAGCAACAGAGCAGAAGAGAGAAAATGTGCTCATTCCCAAAACAGTGCAGAAAAATTCAGAACCCAGTGGTGAGGTGATAAGATTCATTATGGATTTCAATGTGTTGAACAAAGCCATCACAAATGCACTAGAAAATCATTGCAAGGTGTTGAGAAAAGATGAGGAGCTCAAACGATTACCATCTGAAAGAATAATGTTTTTTTCAAATGTCAGAAATGCAAGGCCTGCCGTTATGGACAGAACAGAGAGAACATTATGATTCTTACTGGCACAAAAAAAATGATCAAAGAAAGGATACTAGGTGAAACCACACACATATATATTTTGGAATGTGGGTTTTAAAACAATATATTGGAAGCACAGTTAATAAGTTAAAGCTACGCAAATTGCAACATCTAAGAGCGATTATGAATAGAGATTTTACATATGTAATGTCGAAACACATCTGGAGAGAACATGAAGGCAATTTGAAAAATCTCACATTTTCTGGCATTGAACTTATCCCAAATAAGATCAGAGGAGGAAATTGTGAAGCGACATTAAGAAAGGCAGACTCAAAATGGATTATCATGATAGGAACTGAGATTCCATGGGGCCTCAACACAGATGCGGAGCTATATACTTATCTATAGGTTACATGGATATGTTGGAAGTGAAGATCTGGCCTTTGAAATTCTGAATAATTATTGGAAAAAGACTGTGGGGACCTTAGATTCTAGTTAGGGGTTATGTGTAGTCAAGAGAATTTTGCAACTTATACATATGCATACAAATGTCGATACATATCAAGAGATGTCTTAGATCTGCTGCTATATGGATGCCACGCATATGAGCTTTTTAGATCCAGTACCTTACTTGCACATTTATATGACAATAGGCATTTTTTTACAAACTATATATACATTATTGGTGACACATAAGGAAAGAAATTACTTTACCGTAGGATGGGCAACTTTACAAGAGCACGATGCACATTGTACACATTGGTATTGACCTTTGAAGGAAGTTTTGTTTTTGTTGCTGGATATTTTCTGTATTAAGGATTAATAATGTGTTGTAACTTTGAAAGATTTACGCATCCAGGGGTAATGTGCAATAGTTTAATCTTCATGTAGTATATGTATATATATATAGATGATTGAAACAATGATTATGCACTTTAAGGGCCATGTGTAATATTTTCATTTTCATGCAATACAAACAGACATGTAGATGATTGAAACAAGAGATGAGGCACTTTACATTTACAATTTTCCAGCACATTATATATGCACCTTAATAATTAGGGATATATGAATTTGTTTTCTTCTTTATTCATTTTTGAGGTAACAAACTTTCAAATTTGAACAGTTAAACATGTCCCAAATGAAGCACTGCATGTTTCTTTCCTGTTTGTTGGCACTTAGCACTTTTGACATATAGTTGAAACTAGGGCTGGAAAATATAACCTTGCCTTAATGGATCAGATGTATACATACTCAAGGTACTTAAACATTTGCCTCCAACAGAAGTGGGTAATATAGTTATTAGCACTTTGAATGCATATTAACTTTTTGGTGGCAAGGCACACATATAGTCAAGACAAGCTTGGTGTTGTTGGGTATAATGTCTAGAAGAGTGATGATATAAAAGTTGAAAACCAATAGATACATGCGTGTACTTTACAAATATTTTCCTGGCAATCAATTTGTTAGCTCTGCTCTTTCTAATGTACTTTGCAATCAAAAAAGTGTGCCAATGAATTGTGGCAAAAAATTGTGATAAGATAATTTGCCTTAATTGGTAAAAGGATTATTGTATGTATCATACATACATATATACAAAAAAAGTCGAAAAAATAAGATGTATCGTCCAACTCCCCCTTTAAGAAACAAATGTGATTTTAATTAGGTGGTGGGAAGGAGGGCTGTTGTCCCTTTAAATATGACACTCTATGCACCTATTCTATGACTCATTTGAAGGCTGCACCTGAAACGCGTACGTCTGTTCTTCCGGGGAACATGCACTTTACACTTTGCAAAAGAAAAAGAAATAAGAAAAATCAAATATAAACTTGCCGTTTTGATATCTTCTTCTCTGCTGTCTTTCTGTGTTGCCCATACTGGATATATATATATATATATATATATTCACTGAAAAAACCATAGGTTTCACACACGTTATAGTTAGGAATTAGCATTTAAAAAACCTTGCAAATTCAATGAAAAAACCATAGGTTTCACAGATGTTATAGTTAGCTGGACATTTTACTGATAAAAAACCAATGAAATTCCCCCGTTATAGTTAGTGCAGGCAACTATAACTCACGTGACCGCAATCCTCTGCTGATGCTACTACTGTATTTAGACACTTATTTGCCCATGTCTTCTTCCATTAAATTTTAGCTATACATATATTACAAATATTTTTTTTTCATAAAGACACATATGTCATCAGCAGAGAATTGCGGTCACGTGAGTTATAGTTGCCTGCACTAACTATAACGGGGGAATTTCATTGGTTTTTTATCAGTAAAATGTCCAGCTAACTATAACATGTGTGAAACCTATGGTTTTTTCATTGAATTTGCAAGGTTTTTTAAATGCAAATTCCTAACTATAACGTGTGTGAAACCTATGGTTTTTTCAGTGAATTTGTATGGTTTTTTAAATGCTAAGTTACTTTACGCCATTCGTGGCGTGCGCGCCCACTTAACGCAGTTCGTTCCGTGCACGCACGGTGCGCTTCGCGCACCGTGCGCGCACAGTGAGCACGCGGTGCGCTTCGCGCACCGCACGCCCACTTTACGCAGTTAGTGCCGTGGATGGGCCATGTACGCACGATGCGCTTCGCGCACCGTGCGCACATGGAGGACATATGCGCTTCGCTGTGAAATGTAAACTTTTACATTTTCTACAAATTGGAGACGCCATGCACAAATGTTGCCCTACGGGCATCATTTGCACACGGGGTGGAGAGAGTGTGGATATTTTTATTTTTTATTTTTATTTTTTTACCGTACGCGTAAGCGTAATCGGCGATTTTTCGTAAAAAAAAAAAATTAAATTTTTGACCTTGGGGGAACTGTGGGGACCCATTAATCAAGGCTAGGTGGTAAGGAGCTGTCTAAACAGTCCCTTTACATGTTTTTTGCCTTTGTTTTTCCTCTCCGCTTAAGAGTGCGAGAGAGAAAATGGCGGCCGCCGCTTCCTGGTTTCGACCGATTCGAATGTTTACTAAGATCTAACAGCCAATCAGAATCGCGCTTACCGTAGGCGTACGGTAAGCGCACCGTAAGCGCACCGTAAGCTGGCTCAGATATATATATTGATTTAAAGGCTATTTTCTCAGAATCTACTGAACAGATTTACACCAAACCTACAAAAGGCACTTCCTTGACCTGTAGACTACCTCTCTGCCAAATTTCAAGGAACTCTGTTCAGCCGTTCGGGCTGTAGCTGTGTCTAAAGGTCCTATGGAAAAATGCATGGGAAAAACGCGTTTTGGGACCCCCCTTTTATCTCAGCCCCCGCTTGACGAATCCCCCCGAGACTTTCAGGGTAGGAGCGGAGCGTAGCGCCCCACCTATTTTGAAAATTTCGCGAGGATTCGTCGATCGGCGCCAAAGTTATTCCAAATAGAATGTTGCGGTTTTCCTATGGAAACGTGGTCCTAACTATAACTACCTACTGGCGACCGCCAGTAGGTAATATATATATATATATATGTACATAAAAGTAGAAACAGTCCTGTCCGCCCTCTTCTTTCAGCAGAACCACAGGCACGGATATATATACATATATATATATATATATATATATATATATATATATATATATATATATATATATATATATATATTTATATATATATATATATATATTATCTACTGAAGGTCGCCAGTAGATAGTTATAGTTAGGACCGAGTTCCCATAGGAAATCTGAAAATTCTATTTTGAATAACTTTGGCGCCGGTTGACGAATCCTCGCGAAATTTTCAAAACTAATGGGGCGCTCCGCTCAGCTCCTACCCTGAAAGTCTCGGGGTGATTCATCAAGCGGGGGCTGAGAAAAAAGGGGGGTCCCAAAACGCGTTTTCCCCATGCATTTTCCCATAGGACCTTTAGTCGAAGGTACAGCCCGAACGGCTGAACAGAATTACGTGAAATTTGGCAAAGAGGTAGTCCTCAGGTCAGGCATGTGCCTTTTGCATATATGGTGTCAATCTGTTCAGTAGTTCATGAGAAAATTGCAGTTAAAAGTACATAAATATCCATAGGCGCGCACACCGTAACGTGCGCGAGCGTAATTCTGATTGGTGTCACTGTGGTTCTAATGTGACTTTATTGTTTTCACCACAGGACGGACTCACTTGAGGTGATTGTGTGCAACTACGAAGACCAGAAGGCCTGAGAAGTGGCCACGCCCAGTGGGGCGGTCTAAGTGAATATAATGCAGCTACACGTTACCGGTCCTGTGGTACAGAATTTGCCGTTGCCATTGAAGAAGGGTCAAGAGACTTGAAACGCATCTGGCAGTGAATGGCAGTAATATTCTGATGACGTCTTTTCACATCTGTGTGCAGCCTTCATGATTTAATAAAGAAGGAATCGAACCTACCTGGTGTGGCTCTTCCATAAGGGGCAACTCTTGTTTGTTTGGATTAAAGCGGCCAGCTCCGGTCGCGGAAGAAGCCCAGCTGCGAGCGCAGCGTTCCTGAGGTGAGGCCTACCTGACGTCACCGTAAAGGGAGGTAGTCTTCTTCACGAAGGGGTGAAATTGCAGCATGATTGTTTAAAGATTGAACATCACCCCACTGTGGTTCTAATGTGACTTTATTGTTTGCCCCACAGGACGGACTCACTTGAGGTGATTGTGTGCAACTACGAAGACCAGAAGGCCTGAGAAGTGGCCACGCCCACTGGGGCGGTCTAAGTGAATATAATGGAGCTGCACTTTACCGGTCCTGTGGTACAGAATTTGCCGTTGCCATTGAAGAAGGGGCAAGAGACTTCAAACGCGTCTGGCAGTAATATTCTGATGACGTCTTTTCACATCTGTGTGCAGCCTTCATGATTTAATAAAGAAGGAATCGAACCTACCTGGTGTGGCTCTTCCATAAGGGGCAACTCTTGTTTGTTTGGATTAAAGAGGCCAGCTCCGGTCGCGGAAGAAGCCCAGCTGCGAGCGCAGCGTTCCTGAGGTGAGGCCAACCTGACGTCACCGTAAAGGGAGGTAGTCTTCTTCATGAAGGGGTGAAATTGCAGCATGATTGTTTAAAGATTGAACATCACCCCACTGTGGTTCTAATGTGACTTTATTGTTTGCACCACAGGACGGACTCACTTGAGGTGATTGTGTGCAACTACGAAGACCAGAAGGCCTGACAAGTGGCCACGCCCACTGGGGCGGTCTATGTGAATATAATGCAGCTGCACTTTACCGGTCCTGTGGTACAGAATTTGCCATTGCCATTGAAGAAGGGTCAAGAGACTTGAAACGCGTCTGGCAGTGAATGGCAGTAATATTCTGATGACGTCTTTTCACATCTGTGTGCAGCCTTCATGATTTAATAAAGAAGGAATCAAACCTACCTGGTGTGGCTCTTCCATAAGGGGCAACTCTTGTTTGTTTGGATTAAAGAGGCCAGCTCCGGTCGCGGAAGAAGCCCAGCTGCGAGCGCAGCGTTCCTGAGGTGAGGCCAACCTGACATCACCGTAAAGGGAGGTAGGTGATATTAGGTGTAGCTCCCACCATTTCTTTCAGTGTGGGTTCTGTTGATAAGATTTTCCAATGTCTATTAAGACAATTCCGTACCTTCCAAGAATTAGAGTGATAAGTAGTTATAAATCTTATAACTCTATTGGTATTCACCTCCTCCATCTTTTCTTTAGGTACCAGTAACTCCCTCTGTTTTAGCTTACTTGCCTTCAAAAAGGCTTCTTTAACTATGTCGGGGTTATAGCCTCTCTCCAAAAATCTTTCTGTCATACGGTCACTCCCTAAAATAAAATCTGATACGGTGCTACAATTTCTCCGTGCCTGGAGAAATTCCCCATAAGGTATACTCCGAATCAAAGTTTTAGGATGCCCACTGTCTGCATATAGCAGAGTGTTACCCGCAGTGGGTTTTCGATAAAGTTTAGAAGCCAGTTTGTTATCAGCAACCTCTATACATAAGTCCAAAAATTCAATACTCTGGTCACTCATTTTACCCTCTTAAATTCAACTCATTGTCATTCAAGATAGAGATAAAATCATTAGCTTGTTCCTGAGATCCTTCCCAAATGACAAAAAGGTCATCAATATACCGTAGCCATAATTTTACATGGCCACGGTATAATTCTTGTGTCCTTGTAGCGATAATGTAAGATTTATCTTGCCCAGTCATAGGTTTTTTCGTTTGTAAAATTAGTTATTGTTTACAAATTTACCAATACGTAATAATATGAAATATAAAATTATTCCAGTGTAGGATGTGATAGTAATTATGTGATCGATTTAATTTGCACGTTACTGAAGGGTTAACTGTATTGCGGAGTGGATCGATTCAATTTGTTTTATAGATCTCGACACTGTTCAGAAAATTGGGATATCGAGAGGATAAGAAAGAGTTGAATGATTAGAATTCATACTATTATGAGAGCAACAATATGTCTGATTGAATTAAGTTATGGGTATATGGAATGTTCTTACATTCATTTTTATTTAGGCTTTGGGTTTTCATTTAATGTGAATGTAACTTTATTGACTTGAATGACTGTTTAAAACCACACTAAGATGGCCGCCGCTTTTCACTTTTAAAACGTTAGTCCACTGTTTGTGTTCATGCACGTTACGTTGTACGTAACCTGTGATGGTTGTTTATACGTGTCTTTGTATCTACAACAAATTACCCATGAGCAAGGCGGTTCCCGCCGAAACGCGTAGGGTGTTTTTTCTGGCTATATGCTATTCAAATAAATCTCCTGCGATCGATTGATTTTGGAGTTGGTGATCATTACTGGATGGAGTGCATACGTACAAAAGTACATGGTGAGAATTATATATATATACATATATATATATATATATCTGTTTTGTGATATCTTAATGGAGCTGATTGCATATATCTCCTGGCCCTGCACCTTTTTGTGTATTATTATCTTTTCTTATGGGAAAATTTGTTTTTTTGTTTTTTTTCCTAATATGTGTTGGATATGAATTAAGTGGGATTGATTGGATTTTGTCTTGATAATGTGTGAGGTCAGTCACACTACTTATTTCTACATATATCATTGAGCTGCTACATTGAGTACATTATCTAAACTTTGTTTGTTTCTATTTCTAGATATATCAACCTGTATCTCTTTTCTGCTTTTCTATATACTGCCCAAGGGAAGAGGGACTCCACGTAGGTAGTTATATTTAGAGGGAATAACATTAGTGGTGGGTAAATAAGCTCAACACGTGTATATATATGGTAACACTTATATCTTGTTTCTACCCAGGAATTGCATATCCGTGCAGGACATACGAAGGTGACGCATCTCCTTTTCCCTTTCCTTGGTTTTTTCCCCTTTTCTCCCTATCTGCACCGTATTGGGCTGACTCGGGTGGGTGTGGGAAGCTGGAACCCAGCATCAGAGCTTGCATCTCGCTCCTGCAGAAACAACAGGTGAGCTCTTTCAGTCGCCAGTAGGTAGTTCTAGTTAGGACCTAGTTTCCAAGTTTCCATGGGAAAGCGTATTCTGACCTTAATATAACTTTGGCAACATTTGATGAATCTCGTGCAATTTTCCCCACAAAATGCCTTCCTGATTCTAGTTGTGCATGAGATGTTTTCGAGGTGATCAGTCAAGCTGGGGCCAAGAAAAGGGGGTAAAAAAGTGTGTTTCTCATGGTAATTCCTATAGATATTTTAGACAGGACTACAGCCATAACCACAGCATGGAATTACACCAAATTTGGCAGAAAGCTAGTTCTTGGTCCAGAAGGACCCCTTTTTGTTATATAGTGAAAATCTGTTCAGTAATTCTGAGTTATTAAAGGACAACCAAATTTGTATACCCAGTGATGTGGATGCTCCGCAAATCCTCCCGATCTAGTGCAGAGATCTGATTGGCTGGCAACACTTCTGCCAGGAAGTGTGGACAGTCATCTTGGTACTCGGACTCAGCCGAGTCCCAAACAATTTTTTTTTTTTTAAAAGAGAAGGGGGCGAGGTAGGAATACCCAGCCTGGGCCGACAAGCATGTTTTAAATTTGTCTTGCTGCTAACATCTAAACGGATTCGCGAATTTGCACAAAATGTTTAAAGAACAAGCCAGTCTCCCGCGTTTTATTTTTATTTCATTCCCCGGGTGGACCAGGTGCCCAAGGAATAATATAATATATATTTTGGGGATGGGGGGTGCACATGGCCCTCCTCCACATGGTCAATATCATCCCCAGGAACTGCCACCTCCCAGAGGCCAGACCAATATAGTAAAATGGAGTAGGGGGGCCTCGTGGCTCCCCTCCAAGGCCTGTTTACAGTATCAATCAATCAATCAATCATGGAACTTATATCGCGCACTACTCACCCGGAAGGGTCTCAAGGCGCTTGGGGAAGGGGGTCTGCTACTGCTAGAACAGCCAGGTCTTGAGCTGTTTCCTGAAGGCCAGGTGGTCCTGGGTCATCCGCAGGTGGACGGGTAGGGAGTTCCAAGTCTTAGCTGCAAGGTAGGAGAATGATCTTCCTCCGGCGGTGGCTCTCTGGATGCGAGGGACGACGGCGAGGGCGAGGTTAGCGGAACGTAGCTGGCGGGTGGGCGTGTAGAAGGTGAGGCGGCTGTTGAGGTACCCTGGGCCTAGGTCGTGGAGGGATTTGTGTGCGTGGGTGAGGAGTCTGAACGTGATCCTCTTGTTGACAGGGAGCCAGTGCAGGTCTCTCAGGTGGCACGAGATGTGGCTGTGTCGGGGGACGTCCAGGATGAGTCGGGCGGAGGCGTTCTGGATACGCTGAAGTCTTTTCTGAAGCTTGGCTGTAGTACCGGCGTAGAGGGTGTTTCCGTAGTCAAGTCTGCTGGTGACGAGAGCCTGGGTGACCGTCTTCCTGGTCTCGGTCGGGATCCATCGGAAGATCTTCCGGAGCATGCGGAGGTTGTGGAAGCAAGCTGAGGAGACGGCGTTGACTTGTCTGGTCATCGATAGGGAGGAGTCCAGTATGACGCCCAAGTTGCGTGCGTGGTCCGTCGGTTCAGGTGCGGTGCCTAGTGCCTGAGGCCACCAGGAGTCGTCCCATGCGGAGGGTGATGGTCCCAGGATGAGGACTTCTGTCTTGTCCGTGTTCAATTTCAGGCGGCTGATGTTCATCCATTCAGCGACGTCTGTCATCCCTTCGTGCAGGCTGGCTTTGGCGGTGTCGGGGTCTCTGGAGAGAGAGAGAATCAGCTGGGTGTCATCGGCGTAGGAAATGATGTTGAGGTTGTGTTGGCGTGCGATGGCAGCGAGGGGTTTCATGTAGATGTTGAAGAGAGTGGGGCTGAGCGACGAACCTTGCGGGACGCCGCAGATGACTTCCGTGGCCTCGGAGCGGAACGGAGGGAGGTGTACT
This sequence comes from Triturus cristatus, assembly GCF_964204655.1. Lineage (NCBI taxonomy): Eukaryota > Metazoa > Chordata > Amphibia > Caudata > Salamandridae > Triturus > Triturus cristatus. The sequence continues at coordinate 162,304,267 of NC_140591.1, forward strand.
CTCTGTGTTCTGCCGGAGAGGTATGAGATGATCCATTCCAGAGCCTTCCCTTGGATGCCGGTGTCGTTGAGGCGTTGGACTAGTGTGCGGTGGCAGACAGTGTCAAATGCTGCGGAGAGGTCTAGGAGGATGAGAGCCGCTGTTTCGCCGTTGTCCAGCAGGGCTCGGATGTCGTCGGTGGCTGCGATGAGGGCGGTCTCGGTGCTGTGGTTGGCTCTGAATCTGGACTGCGATGGGTCGAGGGATCCGTTCGCCTCGAGGAAGGCTGCCAGTTGCTTGTTGACGACCTTCTCGATGACTTTGGCAGGGAAAGGAAGGAGCGAGATGGGGCGGAAGTTCTTGAGGTCGGTCGGGTCCGCTGTTGGTTTCTTCAGCAGAGCGCTGAGTTCGGCGTGCTTCCAGCTCTCCGGGAAGGTTGCTGTGTTGAAGGAGGTGTTGATGATGTCTCGGAGGTGGGGTGCGATGGTAGAGGCTGCCTTGTTGAAGACATGATGGGGGCACGGGACAGTCGGAGATCCGGAGTGGATGGTGTTCATCATGCGTGACGTGTCTTCGGGGGTCACCTCGGTCCATGTCTGGAGGGTGGCGGCGGGGTGCGAAGGTTCGACCGATGGGTGCGGGGGTGAAATGTCGAAGCTGTTGTGGATGTCGGCGATCTTGCGGTGGAAGTACGAGGCGAGGGAGTCGCAGAGGTCCTGTGAGGGAGTGATGTCGTTGTTGCCGGTGCTGGGGTTGGAGAACTCCTTGACGATGTTGAAGAGCTCCTTGCTGTCATGGGCGTTCTTGTCCAGTCGTTCCCTCAGAGATTTCTTCTTGGTGGTGCAGATGAGCTGGTGATGTCTGCGAGTGGCGAGTTTGAGTGCTGTTATGTTGTCGGCGGTCTTGTTGAGGAGCCAGGCCTTCTCGAGGGTGCGGCAGGCCTTCTTGGAGTCCTTAAGTTCGTCGGTGAACCAGGGGGCCTTCTTGCTTCTGGGCCTGGTGAGGGGGTTCTTCAGTGGGGTGAGGTCGTCGGCACAGGAGGTCAGCCACTGCGTGAGGTCGAGGGCTGCTGTGTTAGGGTCCGTAGTCCTGACAGGTGGGCTCTGGCTGAGGGAGGTGGAGAGCTGGTCGGCGGTGATCTTGCTCCCGTTTCTGTGGGGAGCCTGCTTCGGGTGATGGTGGACCGTGTTCTTTCTGAAGCTGAAGTGGACGCAGCTGTGGTCAGTCCAGTGAAGTCCGGTGGAGTGGCTGAAGGTGACGTGTTTGCTGGACGAGAACAGTGGGTCGAGCGTGTGGCCGGCGTAGTGGGTGGGGGTGTTGACCAGTTGCTGAAGTCCGAGGTTGGCGAGGTTGTCCAGCAGGGCGGTGGTGTTGCGGTCATTGTTGTTCTCCAGGTGGAAGTTGAGGTCCCCGAGGAGGATGTAGTCGGCGGAGGGGAGGGCGTGAGGGCTGATGAAGTCCGTGATGTCATCGCAGAATTGTGCGCGTGGTCCCGGGGGTCTGTAGACGAGGGTGCCTCTGAGGGTAGTCTTGGGGTCGGTGTGGATCTGGAAGTGCAGGTATTCGGCGGCGTTGAATTCGTCGATGGAGTCAGTCGAGATGCGAATGGTGCTCTTGTGTACGATGGCGATGCCCCCTCCGGTCTGGTTGACGCGATCCTTCCTGATGATCTTGTAGCCGTCCGGGATGGCTATGGCGATGTCGGGGGCTGAAGAGTCGTTCATCCAGGTTTCCGTGAGGAAGGCGACGTCTGGAGATGCTGTGTCGAGGAGGTTCCAAAGTTCCACGGCGTGTCTGTGGACGGAGCGGGTGTTGAGCAGGATGCACTTGAGGTGGTTGCTGTTGTCCGTCCTGGTGGGCGTGGTGCTTGTTTGGAGGCAGGAGAATTTGCAGGATCGGCAGGCGAAGGGTCCATGGGTGCGTCGCGGGGACGCTCGGTAGCACCCGGGGGCTCGGGCGGTGTTGAGTGCGATGAGTGTGGCGGCATCGTAGGTCCGGCGGGGGGGTTGGCGGGCGCGGGGGCCAGGGGCTCTGGCGCTGGGCGCGGTCCAGGCGCGGACGGGCGCAGACGGGCTTACCTTTGGCGCACCTTCGGCGCTCAATCGGCGCTCCCGCTGCGCGCGTCCGCTGCGCGGTCGCTGAGGGGGCGTCATAAGTAGGTAGCCGTGTGGGAGGGTCGGCTGGGAGGCGGGAGGCTGGGTGACCAATGGGAGGCGAGGGGAGGCGGGTCTGGGGTCAGCGGCGGGAGAAGCGACTCACCAGGGGCAGCGGTGGCGGGAAAAGGTGCCAAAAGAAGCTAAGCGTACGGCGGGGAGCAGGAGTTGACCCCCAACTGAGGGAGAGAGGCAGTGGCAGCAGGCAGCGGGCGGCGGCAGGCATCAGGCAGTGGCAGGCAGCAGGCGGCGTCGTCAGAGCGGAGCAGAGCAGAGGTAAGGAGCGACCGGCCGTGAGGGCACAGGGGGTCACACTGACCGGTCCCCCGTGGTCCCCTTAAGTAGGTAGCCGTGTGGGAGGGTCGGCTGGGAGGCGGGAGGCTGGGCGACCAATGGGAGGCGAGGGGAGGCGGGTCTGGGGTCAGCGGCGGGAGAAGCGACTCACCAGGGGCAGCGGTGGCGGGAAAAGGCGCCAAAAGAAGCTAAGCGTCCGGCGGGGAGCAGGAGTTGACCCCCACCTGAGGGAGAGAGGCAGTGGCAGCAGACAGCGGGCGGCGGCAGGCAGCAGGCAGTGGCAGGCAGCAGGCGTCGTCGTCAGAGCGGAGCAGAGCAGAGGTAAGGAGCGACCGGCCGTGAGGGCACAGGGGGTCATCAGGGACTGCTATCTCCCCAGGGTAAGAACACAAACATGTAAATGAATGGAGGGGGGCTGCACGGACCCCCTCCAGGGCCCCCTCACCTTGAGCCAGGCCGATCATACAAAAGGTGGGAGGGGTGCTGTGCGGTCCCTTCCCGGGTTGTTTTTGACCCCAGGAACCATCACCTCCCTGGGACAGGTCCTATAATAACAACGGGGGGGGCAGCATGGCTTCCCTCCTGGAGCCATCAATGGCCCTTGTGGACTGCCCACCCCCCAGGGCTGACTCCCTATGTCCCGGGTGCTCCCCCCGGGACATAGCTGTTTGTTCTCACTTGAAGGGAGCATTTACAGCTCTCACCAAGTGAGAGCAAACAGTAAGGGCCTGATTACGACTTTGGCAGTGTGGCTGGAGACTGCCACTGAGGACTGACGACCGCCAGACTCATAATAGACCCCTTAGTCCGCTGCCAGCAGGCGGGAGCAGGAAACCTGCTCCCACCCACTGAGATCAAACTTTTAATCTGTTTTCCTTCCTGCTGTCAAGTGGGCTGGAAAACAAATGAAAGAATTGCTCCCATGTACAGGGAGCAGCATTTTGGACTACTCCCTGCTTGTGGGAGCATTGCTGGTTCCTGCTGGAGGCAGGGAGCAGGCAGGTACTGAGGAGGCATTAAGGCTCCCCTGTGGTCCCCAACGCTTCAGACTGGATGCCCTGGGTGGACAGCCATTCACGTACCCATACAGCCAATCCCACACCAATTCACATACCCATACACTCTCTCACAGAACTGGTCATATACCCACACAGCTGCTCACACACCCATTCACAGACTCATACAGCCACTCACACACCCACTCACAGACCCATACAGCCACTCACACCCCCACTCACCAACCTAAACAGCCACTCATATACTCACTCTTAAAGGTTACAGGTTACAGTTAGGAAATAGAATTTTTTTTAAACTTTGAAATTCACACAAAAAACAAAGGTTACAGGGACATCATAGTTAGGCTCAGGTTTCAATTATACAAAACCAGTAAAATTCAGGAGTTATAGTTACCTGAGCTAACTATAACTTACACCCTCTCAATGCAATGCTTGTGACCCCACATATTACATCACTCATGACATGTTCAGTGACATCACTGATGACATCTCAAATTACATCACTGATGATGCCATCCACAGAACCCCTCACACACCCACACAACCACTCACACATCCATTCACAGATCCATACAGCCACTCACACACCCATACAGCCAATCACATACCCATTTAGACCCATACAACCACTCACACTGCCACTCACACACCCACAAAAACAATCACAGACCCATACAAGTACTAGCACACCCACTTACACACCCAAACAGCCAATCACACACCCACTGGCATACCTGCACAACCACTCACACATACATTCACATACTCATACAACAACTCACACACCCACTCACCTACCCACACAGCTACTCAGATACCTACTCACACACCCATACAACCACTCACACACCCATACATCAACTCACACACTCAATCACACATCCAGAAAAGCACCCACAAATCCATTCACATGCTCATACAGCCACTCACATACCCACTGACAGACCTATACGGCCACTCACACACCCAGTGACAGATCTAAACAGCCACTCAAACACCTACTCACACAACCATACAGCCACTCAGACACCCACTCACACACTGATTCAGACAGTCACAAGCCAGATGATATAAGCTTGAAACAGTATCACTAATTAGTAGTACAGAAAGCATAGTAGTTTAACTTTTGCTGTAGTTTAATATACATCTTTAAATCTCAGAAATGTTTATGAAACACACTCACTGGATGATGTCATCGGTGATGTGCTGTCATTTATGATGTCATTAGTGATGTCATCAGTGAAGCAACTGGCCATGTCAAGAGTGATGTAATATGTCAGGTCATAAGCAGGGCATTGCGGGGGGGCATAAGTTATTGTTAGCTCAGGTAACTATAACTGCTGTATTTCGATAGGTTTGAATGAGTAAAATCTGAGTGTACCATTAACATCCGTGTAACCTTTGTCTTTTTCAGTGATTCTATCTATCTATCTATCTATCTATCTATCTATCTATCTATCTATCTATCTATCTCTCTATCTCTATATATATATATATGTATTCACTGAAAAAACCATAGGTTTCAGGGGCGTTATAGTTAGCTGGACATTTCCCTCGTACAAAACCCTAGAAATTCCCCTGTTATAGTTAGTTCAGCTAACTATAACTCGCGCCCCCGCAATGCACTGCTGATGACGTCACATATTACATCACTCATGACATGGTCAGTGACATCACTGATGACATCACTGATGACATCTCAAATGACATCACTGATGACATCACTGATGACATCATCCATTGAGTATGTGTTTCTGAACAGTTTTAATATGTTTAATATATATAGAGGGAAAGGCCTGTTGAAAAATAAGTGGGTGTACAAGTGTGTGAATGGATGATTTTCTAGGTGTGTAACTGACTCTTTAAGTGAGTCATTAAATGTATCTTACTGCAGACTAGTGACTAAACTGTGTGAATGTCTGTCTGTGTCTGTGTGTTGGTGTATAAGTGGCTGCATGGTTTTGTGAATAGCTATATGAGTGTCTATATGGGTTATTGATTGGTTGTCTGAGTATCTGTATGGGTGCCTGAGTGTTTGTGTGGGTAGGGTGTGTGTGACTCTGTGACTAGATGTGTGAGTGGGTGATTCAGTGGGTGCATGGTTTTAAGAGTGCACCTGTAATGGACTATATGGTTGGGTGAGTGTATGTATGGGTGTGTTAGTGATTGAATGTATATCTCAGTTGTACATGTGTCAGTAACTACATATGTGAAACGAAGTGTATATGTGTGTAAGAGTATATAACTATCTATATGTGAGAGTGTGTGATTTTGGGAGTGGCTTTATGCGCCACAGTGCAAGGATATCTGTGTCATGTGCTGTTTGTTTTTCTGCAGGAAGACACAGAATTTGTTAGTATGTTTATGAGTAAGTGAACTTAAGTGTGTTTAACTGTATAGGTGAGTAAATTGGACTGTGATTAATTATTTGCATGACTGACTAGATGTGTCAGTACCTCAATGGATGATTGGCGGTGTGTGAGTGTCTATATAGGTGTATAAATGCACAGAGTGACTGTAAGTATGAGTGACTGTACAGGTGAGTGAGAGGAGATGTATGTAGACCTAAGAGTCAATGAGTGGGTGTGTAGTTATTGGTATTGGAGTATCTATGGTTTTCAAAATGGCCGTCTGAAATTTTGAGTCGGTGTATCAAAGGTTATATTAGGGTGTGAGAAGACGCTCTAATTTATCACATGGATGACATCATCAGTGATGTCATCAGTGATGTCATTTGAGATGTCATCAGTGATGTCATCAGTGATGTCACTGACCATGTCATGAGTGATGTAATATGTGACGTCATCAGCAGTGCATTGCGGGGGCGCGAGTTATAGTTAGCTGAACTAACTATAACAGGGGAATTTCTAGGGTTTTGTACAAATGTCCAGCTAACTATAACGCCCCTGAAACCTATGGTTTTTTCAGTAAATTTCTAAGGTTTTTTGAATGCTAATTCCTATCTATAACTTATTTCTGAAGATATCATGAAAAGCATTCTTTTTTAAAAGTAGGGTGCACATTAGTTTTGTGGAAAAGCATCTTTGTGATTGGTTAAGAAAAAGCAGTTTTAACGTGGAGTACATATCATAGGATAAAATTTGCTCAGCTCAACCACACCTGCTACTTGCATTTGGAAGGCACTGTTGGAACTTAAATCAATCGTGAACTTTTAACCTGCACGTGTCGTTAAATGTTCAAGAAAATGTTGCAAAAAAATATCGTTAAGTTTTAAAAAATGGATGAACTTTTAACCTGCACGTGTTGTAGAATGCTCTAGAAAGTGTGTTGATAGAATACGTTGCACTTCTGACTTCTATGTGTTGTTGAATATTTAAAAAATGGTTCATATGGAAAATTAAAAAGAAACCAATAGAGACGTTTTGAAACCTAAAAGAATCAAGGAACTATTCTAATTTATTCTTTGCATGTATTTATGTGTGCAGCAACAAAATTATAGACACAACAGCACTAGGAAGAGGAAGAAGCAGGGAGTGGGGGGAGGGGGAGATGGGCAGAATGACACACATGCACAATTAAGTACAACACACATATGGACTAACAATGGCCAAAATGAAACACACCAACAAGGAGCACAAGTCACACAACCCACCAACATCACACCACTAAATGAGCATAGAAGTGAAAACCACGCTGCATTCATACAGGATGTGTAGAAAGGCCAGTCGTTGGTGTTGTGGGATGTCTGCGACCGTGGTCATCATGGATGAGATGCCCAGCATGTGGCACATGGTCGAGTTCACTGTGTGTTATATTGCCAAACGGCTGCTCCACCCTCCCACGAGCCCCCACACTTTTGTACGGTGCGCTGTTGTATCTCATACACTAGTACAGCACACCATTGTAATGCCTATTTGCGCATGTCCTGCTACATTCCAACTACACAATCACAGTGTCGTTTGGAGGTGGTGCATGCCACTTTACAACATCGACTGCTGCGGCTCTTGTAGCAGGCCACACCAGAACACAGAGACACACTTACAGCACTTCCTATACACGGACATGTCCGAGACACCCCGTTCCCCTTGCTGGATAGGCACACCCCTGCACTGACCTGTGAACCCCAGACCAGCACACGCCAGTTGTGCATGCAGGAGAATGCGTGCGTAGCTACACGTCCAGGTTCACTGCCAACGCTGAGGTGACAGCACACTGGGATGTTGCAGGGCTCGTGCCTATCATGCTAAGACAATGACCAAAGGGACACACTTACTAAGATGTGGGTTTGGGGGGCATTGGCGGTCCTGGAGTTGTTGAGATGAGTCTTCTGGCCCTCATGGGTATCCCTGTATCATGCTCATTGACTCTATGGCACCTGTGGGTGTTCTGGTGTGGCTCTTGGCTGTGTTCCCTTTCATGGTGCAGGTAGTTGTCCTGCTTAACACCAGCAGAAAACAGGTGTAAAATCCCTGGTGCTAACGTGTCTTATCGACGGAATTTGTTTCACATTGCAATTGGTGTGAAAGTTGTGATGTGATTTTTTTCGTGTGCAGAACAATATACGAACGGAGCAGTGTATCTCGTCAAGATCCAGCACCTGACGCACTATTCCCAATCAATATAAATACAATGAGATTTCTTAATAGATTTTGTGTGTATACTGTAAGTACAGCCAATACCTCAGTGCAATTCAATACAGGATTTTAGTATTTAGAATAAATTGGAAAGGTGCACCTTGTGTCTTTTTGCACGAGAACGGCTAGTCTCCATTTCATTATCAGCACTTTAACGGAAGTAAAGTTTAGATAAATCTAACACACTATTAAGAAGTTGGTGCAAACTGCAGATATCACCAGTATTCCAGCGATAAGTGCCCCAAAATTTAACTCCATGGTGGACTCCATCAAATAACAGTAATAAGAACAAGAAAGAGTCAGTTAAGAGAACAACCAAAAACGTTATTATTATTTTTTTCAAACTTTATTTTTTATAAGCATAAATATGTAAACGATAAACTTTTTTCAAACTTAATCTTTTTATTAACATATATATGAACGATAAACTAATAAAAAAAATTAACAACAATAATACAAAACAACAAGGCGGAACACTCCTGTAGACACCATGGATGTCGACGACAGACCTGGAAAATCAGAAAGATTGTTAAAAAAAACCAACATGGTATTCTCAACAAAATACCACAAGAAACAAATCACAGGTATATAAAATGCATACAGCTAACAAAATTTTATAAGTTTAACTTACAAAAACTGTAAATGTTGCCGCTTTAAAATATTTACCGAATCTGAGGAAAATTTTTTGCAGAAGGAACCACGCCCACAACATTTTTCTTCAGTGGTGAGGACATTTTTTACTTTTCCCAAGGGGCAAACAAAGACCAATGCCACCTTGATCATGCACAAGATTTTCAAAAGAGTTCTGTTACGAGGGGATCCTAACAAAAAATACTCATGCGGCACAGCAAGTATGATGAAACACCTAAGGACCCTTCATCCGAACAATCTTGCACAAGAAGAGTGCAAACTAATGAGAAACACTCCTATTCTGTATCTGTAAAAAAGAATCACAAATAAATGTATATTAATAACTTTCAAAATGATACTATTCCATTACTGTACAAACACATTTTATATAAATACTGACTAAGAAACTATGTCCCTGAACCACAAGTGTGACGATGGTTAAAACACTACATGCATAGTGCATACTACTTTGAAGCAGTTCATGCCCTAAAGCCTACCTCACTAAAACTCTACATGCTAACTGACTAAATCATTACAGTACTATAAGGAGACACACTGGGTTGACAGGGTGTTTGCTAGAAGAGAATGAATACTAACTAGGGAATTGAAGGTGTGAAACACAACTGTGTAGGTGATTAGACGACTGAATCCATACTGCATAGGCATTTAAAGCAGTCCATGTGCTAAGGCCTGGCTCACTGCATCACTACTTGGGTACTGACTGAATGTTTAGAGTACAGCAAGGAAAGTGCCTAGGAGAATTTATAAGTGCTAGGCTTTTCGCACAGGGAATGGATTAGTACTTGGTACTGAATGGGTCACTAGAGGAGTGCAAAGCCAGTGACAAGTGCTGGACTGTATGGATACTGACTAGGAAATTGAAAGTGTGAAAGACAAGTGTCTAGGTGGTTAGAAGACTGCATGCATAGTGCATAGGGGTTTGAAGCAGTCCATGTGCTAAGGCCTGGCTCAGTGCATGAATACTTAGGCACTGAGTGAATGATTAGAGTTTCTGTTTTCTTGTTGCCTCATTTAGGCATTTTGCCCCTTTTTCTGTGTCTGCGTGCCCCCCTGTGCTGTTTCTCCCCATAGTTGCCCCTGTGCCCACCCGCCCCGCTCCCCGCTTCCCGCCGCCGTGAGAACGGACACGCCCCCTTTTCCTTCTGTGCCCTCCCCGCTCCCGCCTCCCAGCTGCTCCTCCCTCCCTCGCACTTCGCCATAAATGGCGACCATGCGCACGCGCAGCGTTGACGCGCAGCGGGCGCGCCGATTGTGCGCCGAAGGCGCGCCAAAGGTAAGCCCGTCTGCGCCCGTCCGCACCTGGCCCGCGCCCAGCGCCTGGACCCCTGGCCCCCGTAGACAGCAGCCCACCCGCCGGACCTACGCCGCCACCGAACTCTACGCACTCAACGTCGGTCGAATCCCCGGATGCTACCGAGCCACCCCGAGACGCACCCACGGACCCTTCAGCTGCCACTCCTGCAAGTTCTCCTGCATCCGTCCTGCACTGCACCCGCACCCACCAAGCCGAGCACCAGCAGCAACCACCTGAAGTGCATCCTGCTCAACACCCGCTCCGTCCACAGACACGCCGTAGAGCTCTGGCACCTGCTCGACACAACATCACCAGACGTCGCCTTCCTCACGGAAACATGGATGAACGCCTCCTCAGCACCCGACATCGCCATCGCAATCCCGGACGGATACAAGATCACCCGGAGGGACCGCGGCAACCAGACCGGAGGAGGCATCGCCATCATCCACAGGAACACCATCCGCATCATGACCAACACCGACGACACCCCCACCCTCACAACCGGCGAACACCTGCACTTCCAGATCCACACCGACCCCAAGACCACCCTCAGAGGCACCCTCATCTACAGACCCCCGGGACCACGTACACAATTCAGCGAAGACATCGCCGACTTCATCAGCCCGCACGCCCTCCCCTCCGCTGACTACATCCTCCTCGGGGACCTCAACTTCCACCTGGAGAACAACAACGATGCAACACCACCACCCTGCTGGACAACCTCGCCAACCTCGGTCTCAAGCAGCTGGTGACCACCCCACCCACTACACCGGACACACACTCGACCCCGTCTTCTCATCCAGCAAGGACATCGCCTTCAGCCACGCCACCGGACTCCACTGGACGGACCACAGCTGCGTCCACTTCAGCTTCAAAAAGAACACGATCCACCACCACCAGCAACAGGTTGCACGCAGAAGCTGGAACAGGATCACAGCCGACCAGCTTGCCGCATCCCTGAGCCAGGACCCTCCCGCCAGCTCAGCGAACCCCAGCCAAGCCGCCAGCAACCTCGCGAAGTGGATCAGCAACTGCGCAGACGACCTCGCCCCCCTGAGGACCGCGCCTAGCAGACCCGGCAGTAAGAAAGCACCATGGTTCACCGACGAACTCAAGAGCTCCAAGAAGAACTGCCGAGCCCTCGAAAGAGCCTGGCGCAGAGACCCAACACCTGACAACATGACCACCCTCAAGCTCGCCACTCGAAAACCCCACGAACTGATCCACACCACCAAGAAAACCGCATTCAAGGAACGACTGGACAACAACGCACACAACAGCAAGGAACTCTTCAACATCATCAAAGAGCTCTCCAACCCCAACGTCGGAAACAACGACATCACCCCATCACAATACCTCTGCAACTCCCTCGCCTCCTACTTCCACAACAAGATCGCAGATATACACAACAGCTTCATCACACAGCCAACGCACCCCACGACCGCACCTGCACCCCCCGCCACCACCCTCCGCGCCTGGACCCCGATCAACACCGAAGAAACCCGTCGCACGATGAACTCCATCCACTCCGGTTCTCCAACCGTCCCCTGCCCGCACCACGTCTTCAACAAGGCCGACGCTGTCATCGCACCCCACCTGCGGGACATCATCAACACCTCCTTCGACACCGCCACCTTCCCGGAGAGTTGGAAGCACGCCGAACTCAGCGCTCTACTGAAGAAACCTTCAGCGGACCCCACCGAACTCAAAAACTACCGCCCCATCTCGCTCCTCCCGTTTCCGGCCAAAGTCATCGAGAAGACCGTCAACAAACAGCTGGCCGCCTTCCTCGAGACGAACGGATCCCTCGACCACTCGCAGTCTGGCTTCCGGGCCAACCACAGCACTGAGACCGCCCTCATCGCCGCCACTGATGACATCAGAACTCTGCTCGACAACGGGGAAACAGCGGCCCTCATCCTCTTGGACCTCTCCGCGGCATTCGACACTGTCTGCCACTGCACCCTAGTGCAGCGCCTCTGCAACGTCGGAATCCAGGAGAAGGCACTAGAATGGATCATCTCCTTCCTCGCCGGAAGAACACAGAGAGTCCACCTCCCCCCGTTCAGATCAGAAGCCACCGAAGTCATCTGCGGCGTTCCTCAAGGCTCCTCGCTCAGCCCCACCCTCTTCAATGTCTACATGAGCCCCCTCGCGGCCATCGCACGCCAACACAACCTCAACATCATCTCTTACGCCGACAACACCCAGCTGATCCTCTCCCTCACCAACGACCCCGCCACCGCCAGAGCCAACCTACACGAAGGGATGAAAGACGTAGCCAAGTGGATGATGAACAGCCGCCTGAAGCTGAACTCGGACAAGACGGAGGTCCTCATCCTGGGCTCCTCGCCCTCCGCCTGGGACGACTCCTGGTGGCCCCCTGCCCTGGGCAGCGCACCCAAACCGACAGACCACGCACGCAACCTGGGCTTCATCCTGGACTCCTCCCTCTCCATGACCAGACAAGTCAACGCCATCTCCTCGTCGTGCTTCCACATCCTGCGCATGCTACGTAAGATCTTCCGGTGGATACCCACCGAGACCAGAAAGACGGTTACCCAGGCCCTCGTCACCAGCCAACTGGACTACGGCAACTCCCTCTACGCCGGAACCACTGCCAAACTCCAGAAGAGACTCCAGCGGATCCAGAACACCTCAGCAAGACTCATCCTCGACATCCCCCGACACAGCCACATCTCCGGACACCTGAGAGACCTGCACTGGCTCCCGGTCAACAAGAGAATCACCTTCCATCTCCTCACCCACGCACACAAATCCTTACCCAAATGCACACAGACTCACAGTGTGATTTTAGACAAGCAACAAAATCCTAGGAGTTTACCAAAACTCATTCACTACAGTGCAACTGGTAACGGAACTGCACACAATCTACATATTTCAGGACTGCACTTTTTGGTCAAAGCCTGACTCATTTAATCAAATCATAAGCCATAACTGTCTTCTAATGCTACTAAAACTTCACAACATGACAAGTTAAAACAGTAATCTGTCAGCAAATACACAATGTTACCAAATGCTTCTCTCACAGTGGTTCCCAAATGCACACAGACTCACTGTGTGATTCTAGACAAACAACACTATCCCTTGCACTATACCAAACACATTTCTTCATCTAGAAGTAGTACTACATTTTAGTATAGAAACATAACATAACTCATTTCACAAATTCATAAACAATGACTGGTTTCTAATTCTACCAGAATATAAAAACAACAGTTATCTGTCTGCAAACACATGAAAAACACAAATGCTTATCACCAAATGGTTTCTACATGCACACACACTGTCAATAAGATTGCAGAGAAAAAAAGTACTCCCTACACTTTAGCAGGAGAAATACATTAGTCTGATTAAAATCAAAATAGTCTACATACATCCCCTCACAATTAAATAAATCATCTTTCAAGTTCTTTTGTAGATTCAGAAGTATATCAGTCACTCACCATGTTTTCTTTTACAGAATCTCTGCACTGTGCACCTCTCAGCAAAAGCAAAGAATGGAAAAGGTTCCCTTTCATTTTCCACACATATACATGTAAACATCAAATCACAATCCTTCACACATAAACTCAAAAGCAAACACACATTTCTATTGGTTAAACATTTCAACCCTTTCCAACTGAAATACATTTCAACCCTTCCCCCAATCTGCCTTCTGCCTGTTACCATAGAAACACTTCATGGAACACTGCACTGAGCTCACAGGTCACAAGTTCAGCACACAATGTTACTAAACAAGGCATGAAGTGTGCTTGACTTTTCAAGATATCAGCTTATCATACATAATGTTCCTTACAATCTGTTTTTGTTAACCAATAAGAATCATACCTTTAAAAAAACAGAAATATACACCCTAACTTTCAGTGGAGAAAGTAGTCATACAACCAATGATTTCTTGTCTTTTTAAAAAAAACATTGCCGTGGATCCGCGCACCCAACGCGTGTGAATCCGTGCACCCAACGCGAGAGGATGCGTGCACCGTGCTCGCATTTCGCCATTTTTTTTTTTTAAAAGGGGGCCCCAGGGGGTCCTTCTGGGACCCCCTAAGCACCTCTAGAGGGTCAGAGTATTTCCACTCTGCCCCCTTTATATGTTTTACACACTTATTCCCCTTGCTTCTTCAGCCTCGCTTCTACCGAGGCAGAAAATGGCCGCCAAAAGTTCCTGGTTTCGAATGTAGAGAGACACTCGACAGCCAATTAGCATTCAGTGCGCGATTGGGAGGGTGCGCGCTCGGTTCGGGGAGGGTGCGCTTACGGTGCGTGTAGTGTGCGCGGATCCTCTGCGGCCATAGATATTTATGTACTTTTAACTCTAATTTTCTCAGGAACTACTGAACGGATTCACACCATATATGCAAAAGGCACGAGTCCGAACTGAGGACTACCTCTTTGCCAAATTTGGTGTCATTCCATTCAGCGGTTCGGGCTGTAGCTGCGACAACAGATCCTATGGGAAATTGCATGGGGAAAACGCGTTTTGGGACCCCCCTTTTTTCTCAGCCCCCGCTTGATGAATCACCACGAAACTTTCAGGGTAGGAGCGGAGCAGAGCTGGCCAAAAGTTTGGAAAAGTTTGCGAGGATTCATCAACCGGCGCCAGACTTATTGGGAATAGAATGTTGCGGATTTCCTATGGAAAATAGGTCCTAACTATAACTACCTACTGGTGACCGCCAGTAGGTAATAGATATCTATATATATATATCGTTGCTAGATGGCGCAGCGCTCTCTTTGCCTACCTGTCACCCGCCAATAGGAGCGTCCTTTGGATATTTGAAGTGCATTACCCAACCATATTTTTTGTATTTATTTTGCAGCAATTGATAAAGGAAATGGGAAGGGTAGGATGGGGACAGCAAGGAAAAGAACCTAAAAAAACAAAGAACAATAGAGGTAAGTACAGGTACATGCAAGACTACTCTCAATCGGCCTCATTAGTTCCTTAACTACCTTATCCACTCTGACATCTATCACAACAGCCCCTTGCTTCAGGAACCCAAACGATTAGTCAAGCATGGAGCTGTTTCTAGAGAGCACAAAAAACAACAGGTTTCCAATTCCTAGCACCACCCCAGAACCCAAGCATTCACCCTTCTTCATCCTGCTATACACACCGGTTCTAACTCTTGTAACAAAACATATAAGGTGGGGTCCTGGATAAAAAGTCTTGAAACTAATAACCAAAGTGTCAATCCGAACTGGAATCACAGCAAATACAATTAAAGTATTGGCTGTTACATCCAGAAAATGAAAGGAAAGGTTCTGGGCTCCTCAAGACCTCTCCAGACAAAAAGGCAAAGAAAAGTAATTCTGTACTCCTACCTCAGAGTACGAGCGTTCTTAGCGCTGTAAGCGGTTTTCTCACCACACCAGGGAAGAGATGTCCTCTCGGGGACAGAACACCTGTTCTTACTTCAGCAACCACTGCTCTTACGGCATGGATGGGCGCTCCCGCAGGCACCGGAGTCCTCAGAAGCAGAACGCCAGAAACAGCACTCTTAAAAGCAGCGGAATTCACGATGTACTCAGCCCAGTACCAAACACAGATGTCTGTGCGCGAGACACTCTACGTTTCAACGCGGAGCACAGAGATCCCTCCGTCCGAATCCGCTCTCAGCCGAGAGCTGAACACCAACAAAGAATTACGCACGTGATCCTGTGTGCGACGCGTCCTGATACAGACCCAAGCTCTGCCTCTTCTTCCTTAGGCCTTCTGGGACATGTAGTCCTATAGTCAGGTAGGCGCTAACAAACACGATTCCTGACAGATTACATATCAATTGATATCACTCATGACATCAGTGCTTTACTTGTAAGTCCCTAGTAAAATGGCACTACCTGTACATGAGCCTGTAAATTAAATGCTACTAGTGGGCCTGCAGCACTCATTGTGCCACCTACTTAATTAGCCTTTTAAACATGTCTCAGGCCTGCCATTGCAGCCTGTGTGTACAGTAACTTTCAATTTGGAGCAGATATAAATGTTGAGTTTGGTGTCTGAAGAATTGTAATTAAAACCCTCTTTAATAGTGAACTTGGATTTTAAGTCACAGTTTTGAATATACCTCTTTTTGAACGTTGACATTTCCTTGCCCTAACCATTTGGTGCCTGCAACCTGAATCCTGAGTCACATGACTAGGTGTAGCTGAAGGTTCGTCTTTGTGTATTGCTCCTAGACAGTGAGACAAAGGGGAATAGGTGTTGACATGATGGGCTATCTCTGACTTGATGAGGAGCCAAACACACAGGCAAGAGCTAACATTATACCTTTTTAAAAACTTGGTTTTAACTCTATTGACTTAAAAACTTTGATTAAGGACCTGGGGGGCCTTTATTTGTGGTGTTCTGTTATCCGTTCCACTGTGGCTTGTGCCGTATGTGTAAAGAAAGCTTTCTTTTGGACATTTCTCTTGGTTGCCCTAGCGAGCAGCAGTTAGCAGTCTAGCTGATCTATACACATCACTTCTCACCGGCTACATCAAGGCGATGCCAGCTGCGACGCACAGCCAAAGACATAGGCAAGCCTTTTTTTAAAACTTTGTTTTAACTGTATTGTCTTAAATACTTTGATCAAGGGCCTGGGGGGCTTTTATTTGCGCTGGTCCGCTTCCCGTTCTACCAACTGTTGGACATTTCTCTTGTTTGCCCTAGCGAACAGCAGTTAGTAGTCTAGCTGCTCCATACACATCACTTCTGGTCGGCTATATCAAGCTGATGCCGGCGGCGACGCGCAGAGGTCAGTGCGTCAAAATCAAGTCAGAGCCCGTCTGTGCCTGGCCGTCACCAGGAGTCAGGACCCCTGCTTCTCCATCAGTGGATTTCAGGTATCCCCTTAGATTGGTCTACTCTACTGACATTTTATATACATAGACAAACTAAATAGAGCAAATACCCCTTTAGAGCCTTGCTATAATAACAACTTTCCAGCACAAATAGAAGGCCCTGTGGCTTGTCTTGATTGTAGATTTCACTGTACTTCTGAGCCCCCCTGAGTCCTGCCTCTCTACCAGCCATTACACTTGCATTACCTGAGAACTATAAATTACTTAAACTGGAATGGAAAGGCAAGACTGGAGGAGGCGTCGCCATTGTCTTTAAAGACTTTGTTAAACTCTGATTGCTTGATTCTACTATTGAAGATCGGGCAGAAATCTGCATATTTAAGCTTGAACGTTTTTCCAATGTAAGGTGGAAAGGCGCTTTAGTTTACCATCTGCCTGGTCCAAAAAAAGACTTCAGTCAATGTTTACTGGAATATATTGCGATCCATGTACATGCAGCACAAAAATTTCTCTTGTTGGGGGACTTCCTTTACCATGGGGAAGATTCTGCTAATTTAGAGACCAGTCAACTATTTTCCGATCTGGCAACACTTGGACTGCTTCAACAAGTTAGAGGAGCAACTCATGACTCAGGGGACACTTTGGACCTAATTCTTACACATTTCTCACCTTTAATTTGTGAATTACCCAAACCCTTACCCTGGACAGACACTCACGCATCTGCTTTCAGATCCCTAAGTATAACGAGATAGGAAATACTAACATATGCAAAATAAATATCTCTAGACAGTGGCGGAAAATTACTCCTGATTCCATCGCCAAGGTTCTGAATGTCTCTGACCCCTCAGTGGATCTGGATGTCGAGCAAGCACTTTCTGACTATTACAGAGCTCTGGAGGAGGCTTTTGACAAAATAGCCCCTCTGAAACAGTACGACAATCGAGCACACAGACCCCACACCCCTTGGTATTCGGCAGAATTAAAAATAGAGAAAGGTTCATGTAAGAGACTAGAAAAACGATGCCGCCACATTAATAATCCAACTGATAAGGATGCTTACAGAGTCTCCTGAAATGAATACCACCGCAACATCAAGACTGCCCGCAAATTATTTATATCAAAACAAATTGCAGAGGCCAAAAACTATTCCAAAGCCCTTTTCAATGTGCTTAATGCTCTAATTAACCAGCAAGCATGCTCCCAAGAAATAAATGCGTTCCAAACTGTGTGTGACTGCTTGGCCAACCATTATGAAGATAAAATTAAAATGATCTATCAGCATTTTTCCAGTCCACCCCACCAGGCTTGCGAAGAAGGCTCTTCTTTGGTGCATTTCCCTCTAAATGTGCTATCAGCCTAAGGAGATTTGAATGTTCTACTCCAGAGTTAATTCAGAAGATCCTTGTCTCAACTAAGTCAGGCTACCCCCTGGATCTCTGCCCACCAATAATAGTGTCCGACCTCTCGAATTTGTTTGCCTCTTCAATCTGTTCCCTGTTTAATATATCTATTAACACAAGAAAAATCCCATCGGACTGGAAGGCAGCTAAGGTCAGACCAATGCAAAAAAAGGCCAATATTGCATTGACCAATTTTGCCAACTATTGATCCATTTCCTTGTTCCCTCTATTGGAAGATATTAGAAAAACACATAAGTAAGCAACTTATAACTTATCCGAAGACTAACAGCATTTTAGACCCATCACAGGCTGGTTTTAGAATATCGTATAGCACAGAGACAGCTCTGGTAGCGGTCACTGACCACATAAGATGCTCTCTCGATGTCAATTTAGCATCCATACTGGTGCTGCTGAACTTGTCCGCAGCATTTGACACCATATCTTACCCTAGGGTTCTTGGTAGGCTTCATGAGACAGGCATCTACGAAACAGCGCTAAAATGGCTTTCAGATTTTCTAGTAACTCACAAAAAGTAAGTTCTCCAAAAAGTTGTGACATGGTTTATGTCATAGAAAAATTATAAAGAAAAACTCCTAAGACTACAATAAAAATGTGTAGACCTTTTTAAGGACACAAACCCTCACTCAACCCAAAGGTGACCTGCTTCATCATGGGGCTCCCTCCACACACCAGGGCTGCAAGGTCCCAGGTGTGGTCTACAACTCTACAAAAATGGAAGAGGAGCTGAGGTGTTTTGTAAAGAGGGGACCAAAGGACTCAGTGGGTGAGGGACAGAGTGCAGACAAAGACATTTTCATGTGAAGATGTTAAAACTGTCTCCAGGGGACCTATGAACTTTATTGTGCGGTGTCCTAGGACAGGATTAAAAATGAAGATGACTTGGGGTTATCAACAAATATACCCCTACTAGTGGTCAACATGTTTCTGCCCTTCACCGACCCCAGCCGGGGTTCATGGGCATTCTTCAGGACCAAAAAGAAAAACTAGTCACTCTGCAAAATCTTACAAATAGTGTTACAAAAATGTGTTAGACAAAAACAGATGTTTATACTGGCCGTCAAGCTTTTTTAGCCCGTATATACGACTGGTGAAGAGTACAACGTCTCATCTGATCAAAGGCATTCAATTACCTCTCTTCAGCCAGAGGGTACCCCACTTGAAACTCGGCCATGGTGCAGTCCGAGTTCCTCCTTTCCCCTGGACTGCACCACGGCCTAGTTGCGTGTAATATTTAGCAAAAGTGTTGAGAATCTCATGTGAATCGGTATGCCTATTTCCGTTTTTGTCAACTATGTCTAATATCTGATTAGCAAATCTGGGGATTCTAGTTACTTCTGTTAAGGCTCAACCAGGGCGTTCGCCCTCCCCATATGTCCTAGCTGTATAATATTTGGGGCAAAACTTGGATTTGCCCTCGGCCTCAGCTGCGTATTCGATTAGCTATTCTTTGAGATGTGCCCTCTGCTGCGGGGTAGGGGCAGTGGCCAGATGCTCCCCTGCTTGTTTAATATCTCCCTCCAGTCTGTGTAGGGTCCCTCTAATAGCGCGCAAGATCCCTCCACCCTTGGCCATAAGTAGTGTCCTGTATGCACATACGTAGCTGCGCAAATTCAAGCACTTGCCATGCAATGACACTGCATACAACTGTAAAATCCCCATCCCTCCCCCTCCCACTTTCGCGGCCTAAACCCGCAGGCGGATGGCAACCCACCCAAAAATCCCACAAAAAGTCAAAGTTTGAATGCATTGCAAAAAAAAAACACAATGATAGGACAGATAGAATGTGGCCAGTAGGGACAATATAGAATTTTGATGGTCGAGATTTCTGAAAGGAGATGAGACTGTGATAGCCATAATAGAAAGAGAAAGATAAGAAAGAGTATTGATCATCAGAGTACATTATGCAGGGAATTCCCAGAGAGGCCACCGGTGCGCCTCGCGGGTGCAAGGGTGCCCCTGAAGTCATTATTGAGTGGTGGGCCCCTTGAGCTAAGTAGCTTTGGCTGCCACAGTACAGTCAAGTGTTATTGCCAATTGGGTCATCAAGGGCCTGCACGTGTTCGGGACAGGCCCGCAGTTAGTTATTTGCATAGCATCATCAGGTGTGGAGGTGTCTGCCTTGCATGGAATGTCCACCTTTATTCCTCTTCAGGAGCTGGGGATTACTCTCTGGAGTCTGATTCTCCGTCTCGAGAAGTAGGCGACCATCGTCCAACGGTTTTTAGGAAGTCCCGTGTTTGCTGCAGGGTAGTGAAGATGTGTGTCTTTCCGCGGTATGGGACTCGCAGAATTGCAGGGTAGAGCATTGGGTATTGTATATTGGCCTGTTGGAGCTTGTGCTTGACAGGGAGGAAATTTTTCTGTGCTTCTTGCACTGCCATAGTGAAGCTTGGGTATATAGAGAGTATGTTCCCTTTATGCACCAGCTCTTTCTTGTCTCTTGCCAGCCTCAGTATTGTGTTGCGATCTTTATAATTAAGAAGCAGTGCCAGGATGGGGCGGGGGGTGCTCCCGATGTTGGCCTGGCCGAGGGTGAACGATGCGCCCTCTCCACCACCAGAACTTTAGAGACCGGCTTTGCACCAAAAAGCCCTATTAGCATTTGTTCTACATAGTCCTCCATGCGGCCCTTGGCTGTGGATTCCGGGAATCCCATTATGCGCACATTATTTCTGTGTGAGCGCGCCTCCAAGTCCTCGTTTTTCACTGCGATTATTTTTACTAACTTTTCCATGCTCTGGAGGCGTTCTTGGCGTTTGGAAGATGTGTCCTTGAGAGAGGAGATGCGTTGCTCCCCCTCAGTTATGCAGCCATCGTGTTTGTCCAATTTTATTGTTGTGTAGTCCATGCGCATATTCATGGCATCCATTTTGTTCTCGATGGATGTAAGGCTAGGCGCATCATGAGGAGTAGGGATTTTATGTCGGGGTCCTGTGGGTCATTTGAGAAAGGGGGTTCTCTTCCCGCTGCGAGTCCGTGTCTTCCACAGCGTTATATGTAGTTTTGCAGGCTGTGATTTGCAATTTTGCCTGCTTGCCCTCCGTGCGGCCCATGATGTGAATTTCTGAGTGACTTTAACTGCCGCTGTTTACGCCGCAGGTGGGGGGGGTAGGAGTGCCTCCGGGGGTTTAGTTGTTTTTTTTATAAGCTCCCTCTGGTTTGTTTGTGCCCAACGAGTCTGTCTTTCAGGCCTTGACGCAATCCCACAGTGCCTGTTTCCAACCACAGTGTATTGTCTGTGTAGGCCTCAGGTCCTCTCTGATACAGGCAGTTGTTGTTTTTATAGTGTTCCAAGTGAGTTATTAGCCACAGCTCCACATGCAGCAGTGCCGCCTCATCTTTTAGCCGGGGGCCTGGTCAGAAGTGTTGTACCTCCTCATCCGTGGCTGCACAAGGGATTTCCAGGCGGGCTTCTGTCCGGGCAGCACCGGGTCCGGACCCGTGGTCTCCCACTCTGCCCACCACCACTCGGCGTCACCATGTCAGACCGAGCAGGCTGCTTCATATCCAATGCCCAGCGAGCTCCGGTCGAGTCTTCCCCGCAGCCCTCTTGTGTGCTTAGTGATCGCGAGAGTGGGCACTATCCCAGCCACAGCGTCCGCCTTAGTTGGGCCGCCCGTCTCCTCGGCGGCAGCCTGTCGCCTCTGGAGGACCAAGCGTGGGGAGCACCCATCCCAGCACCTGCGTCCGCTCGGGGCTCTTCTTGGCCGGTCCCGCCCTCCGGCAGCGACTCCTGACCTTGTCGCCTGGGCTACCCTTTCAGTCGAGCGCCACGTGAGACAGCCCCCCACACTCAGCAGCAATGACAGTGGGGCTTACCTCTCGTCACAGAAGATTGGCATTATCAGGTATCTTGGTCTCACTTAGACCGTTAGTGCGGCTGCCATTTTACCCCAGCGCGGGCCTCATTCAGTTTGCACAGCGATGGGCAGTGTAGCTTAGTCTCAGGCAGATTTCTATCACCTCATCAGCTTCCTGATGTCCTGATTAAGCCCGGGGTTTGACTTTGGCATGATTGTTCCACCTTATAATGGGGGATTCTGCCGGATGTTGTTCCCGGGCTGCTAGAGCCTCACGTGAGTATGGTCATCTTGCTCGACGGCTCTCTGGCGCCCCCCTTGAATGCACCGTATTTAAAAGAATATGATGTATTCCTGTCTTTATCCCTGCGCTGGTGCCATTTTGGCTGCCTACCTCCAACGTAGGCACCCTTGCACCATCGTGCAAGGGTGCCTGCATTGCAGACAGCATTGTTTTTGTGCAGGAAGGGACACCTTCATGCACAAAAACAACTCAGAGAGGCAAATTCCTCTTTCTGTTTGTGCTGAAGAATGCAGCACACTTAGAAAAAGGAAGTAACGATTAGAAATAAAGATATTTCTCCTCGTTGCGCCTCACCCGGGGTGGCATAAACTTTGTTGCATATTCCCAGTGGCGGCTGGTAATTTTAGGAGGGAGGAAGGCAAACGTGACACGAACATACATGCACAGACACACATACACACTCACAGCCATGCATTCACACATTCGCGCACGCACACACACACACATCCATTAACAACACTCATTACTAAATATTCATACATACACGCACACACCCACCAAACATTACCTTAAAAACAAATTACACTTACTTGCAGCTCTGCCTCAGAGGTCTCAGGAGGCTTGGGACTGCTGCCTTCCCTCATTAAGGTCAGCCAATGAGGAAAGGCAGCAGTCCCAACGTCATCACGTAGTGGGATGGGATCACTGAGACTGCTGACCCCACCCCACCCCACTCTGTGATAAAGTGTCACTGATTGAGACTCGATCCTTGGAGATTCACAGCTTAAAAATGAAGCGTCCATGTGCAATGAGTGATGCTTCACCTCGCCATGAGGGGAGGACCTCGAGGTCCTTTGCTGAGCTGAAGAGGTCACGCCCACAGGAGCTGTGACATCCTCAGCCCAGCAAAGTTCAGCTCAGGCAGCCAAGAGCCTGCACATTTAGCGCATGTCTAGTTCCTGGATGCCTGACCTGAAAATGAACAGTGTCCGTAAGGCTGACCTTTGCTTAGCCTGACAGAAACTGTTCTTAGGGGCAGAAGGTAGGGGGTCATGGCCCCTCTGCCACAAACGACCAGCCGCAGCTGCCAGGTTTACCAGTTCTGGTGAATCTGGGAATGCGTCAAAAACCATGGGAGCTTCATGGGAACACCCACGCAACGCCCAGAGAATGCCTCCCTAGCACAGATTAAGGCGACGCAGAAATTTTGCGGTGTTGCTTCACTTAAGATTTATGAAGTCACTTCATAAATCTCTTTTTTGAGTTGCATCGCTCTTGCACCACGTTTCATGGTGAAAGAGTAATTCAACGGGGCTCGTAAATATACCCCTTAGTGCATGCTATACTCTGTGGGTCCTTAACCATAAGCAGTGCCTAATTTGTAAAAAATCATTAGTGGAGGTTCCCAAAACATTAACTAACTTCCACCAGTGGTGAGGCCCAGATGTAGAACTGTTTAGTTGCTAGAAAACTAACAGATGGCTGGTCACAGCATGAGTGGAGCCAACACACTAGACCAGCAGTTCTTTACCTTTTTACTTCTGTGGACCCCCACTCAGCCATTACTGGAATCCGGGGACCCCCACATAATAATTACTGGCATCCAGGGAGGCCTCATTGAGGCATACTGGGAAGCCAGTGAATCTGGCCTAAGCAATTTCGATGATTTGAACCTCAAAACAATTCACAAAAATACAGAAATAAGCATTCCTCAGACAAATACATATCAATGAAATATTTCAGATCACAAACAAATAAAAAATATTGACATTTTAATTTTAATGGGAAGGGAGGGGCTGTTCTAAATTAATTTGATGCTGCCCATCATGCATACTATATTTAGTTAAATGTGCTTGCACTGCTCCCACGAACCAATCTGAGGATACTAACTTAATTTGTAGCCTCCTATTTCAAATTCCTTCACACTTACAGAATGTTTTAAAATGTTGAATTATATTCTTTGCTTCTTTATTTATATATAATGCATTATTCTATTAATGTTATTTAATTTTCTAAGCAATCGTGGACCCCTAGAGTAGACCTTGTGGATCCCCAGGGGTCCACAGAACACAGGTTTAGAACCAATGCTCTTGACACTGGTCCAGTCCCCGTAAATAAGTGCCGGTGGTGCCCACCAGCAACCACTGGTGAAAATGAACCATTGCCATCAGGCAGCAAAGCCTATTCCTCGAACAAATTCCTTCTTTGTGCAACGTAGGGCCCAACAATCTCACTTGCTCTCAGCAGCGCTGGAGCCGCTAAGGAGCGCCGCCCCACAGGAAAAATAAAATGATTATAACACCATGTTATTATCCTTTTATTTTTCGCTAGTGGCTGTGTAGGTACAGGGCAGGGCGGGGCTGTCACAGAGCAGGGGGAGGAGTGGTGGGCACTTTCTAAGTGTGCATGACGGGTTGGCCAAAGCGTCATGCGCACATTGCATATTCTCCACCGACTGTATTGCACAGCCTGGGTCGAGAACATGCACAGCCTCCCATCCCCTGTCTGAGCGCCAAACCATGGTGCACAGACCAATTGCGACACTCCTGCCATGTTGGCGATAGTAGCGTTGTGATTGACTAGGGTGCTTCCTATTTCCTGCGTCGTGGACAGAAAGACAGACGAGAAGCGGCGGCCACCGGGATGTAAGTCAAATTTCCTTTTTATTCCCTTTATTTGTTTTTTTAACCGCCCCACCACTACTGCCCCGTAGCAGCTGCTACTCCCTGCTCTTCTTGTAAAGTGAGGCAGGACCAGAGTAGACACAACATGTCCTCTGCTCCCGTTCCGCAGATTCGACAGATCTTCCAAGGGTTTGAGGCGCTCTCCACCCTGTGGGGAATCTCCCTGGTGGATTTTCCAGTGAATCTGATTCTAAGGAGCCCTTGTGGTGCACTCCAGTTTGCTTTGTTTTCAGGGATGCATCCTTGTGTAGTTAATTGCGTTGCATTGCCTCAGATCAGAGCAGCACGCTGCAGTTGACTCTTTTTCTTTTCTTGCAAGAAGACTATGATTCTCTCTGTCTGCTCCTTAGTGTTTTTTTCTCCTCTTGCCACAGGCGCTTTCTTGTTAGAACGGCTGATCTGGCGCCGAATTGCTGTAAAGGAAAACTAACCGAGCATGGCTGCGGTGACTTGCAGCGCAGTTTACAGCAGCTTGTCTCTAATGGCTGCTACCTCCTGTCCTGGTAAAGACACATGAAGGCTGATTAAAGTGAACGTCCTTAAATCAAAGCCGTGCCAGCGGTCTGCAGAGGCAGCGGCTGCGCTCTGAGCGTGTTTCTGTCTCCTGGAGGGAGGGCCTCATTACGGCAAATGGAGTCTTACACTAAGAACTAGCAGTGTCTCCAGACCCTTTTCATGTTCCCAAGATTTAGCATAACCGGTGTCAAGGGGCTTGACTTCAGTTCCACTCATCAAAAC
The DNA here is from genome assembly GCF_964204655.1 of Triturus cristatus. Taxonomy (NCBI): domain Eukaryota; kingdom Metazoa; phylum Chordata; class Amphibia; order Caudata; family Salamandridae; genus Triturus; species Triturus cristatus. Next base: position 162,329,946 of record NC_140591.1, read on the forward strand.
TGGCATGTTTGCACTTCTAGAAATGTCATGCTTGATGGAACATGAGCTTACCTGAATAATGTATTTTAAACAAGAGTAGATGAATTCCTATCTTTCCTATACATCGACTTCTGCATGTTAGTGTTTTCCACAATACATATCAATTTATGAGAGCTGGCATCAACACATGCAGGCATGAAGGGGCTGATTGTAGTGCTTCATTTATTAGAAAAAAAAACGTAGGCGCGGGATCCAAAGTTTTTCTGAGCAAGCCACCAATGGCTGCCGGAAGGCCATGGTTGCCACATACCAAGGCTTCTTTGCCATGATTCCACATTGTGCCTCTTTCTTTCATCTCTCCACACTTCATGTCTCTGTCTATCTTTCTAGGCCTCCTTCTTTAACTCTTTCCTCCTTTTCTCCCCTTGCTTCGGATCAACATCTAAGGATGAAATATAAGTTCTGGTCTTCAAAAAATGCTAGCGACCACCACCTGCAACCACTTGCTCAAAGTTGCTACTCGCTGATCAAAGATCCTACCCTTGATTCTCTTTTTCTGGCTCGGCCTTACATTTCTCCTAAGGCGTTTTTCTTTCTTCCTCTGCAGACCACGCTCCACCTACAGTGGAGTGGTTTGGCTGTTCCGTCATACGGCTTTGGGAAGGGTGGTCCTGTGGTTCAGCTAACTGAAAGTCAGGGGCACAGGAATTTTTACCTGATTTCCAAAGACAGTGGTCTACGCACTCTCTTGGGAAAATGTGTTAAGTCAGCGATAACTGTGTTCCTTCACTTTCTCTTCTATGGCATATGAAATGTAGCATAAAACCTTTTGCATTACATGAGGGTAACTACCTCCATCATTCTTGGAGCAAGTCTAGGAGTTTGCAACTTAAGGACTCTTTAGTTGAATTCATTGCCTGGTGTCTAGACTCCTGGCAACGTTTAGCACCAAGCTATGGCCTGCAGCAGAGTCTGGATGAAATCAGTTTTTTCCAACTGGAGAGTTTGCGCCCATAGTCTGACCAGCAACAGAGAGATGACACTTATGACATCTGTGCTGTATCTTCTCAACCTGTGACCAGTTGATCAATTATCTCTCTTCCTTTCCATCAGTGTAAGGAGCCCCATAAAATGCCTCAAAGATGCTCCCTGTGCTGGTGACATGGGCACTCCCCATTTAAGAAGATCCATCGGGGCACTGGCTTCTTTCCCATGCCACAGGGGTTACATCAGTGCAGCCTTTCTGGAGCAAATACCCTGGAATGGCTATGACTTCCTGGTGATGTCAACATCATCGTCTGAGGGGAGACTTGACACTAAGGCCCTGAATGCTCCACTCAAGGCTGGAATCAAACCTAGTGCCTGATGAAAAGACCCTACTGCTTTTCACTTCCTAGAGTAGACATAGCTGCAATTCATGGAGTGGAGACGGTGCTGCTGTGGTAATGAGGACTCGAACAAGACAAGGGTAAGAATCCAGGAGAGGGATAGCGCAGAAGCCATAAGGATCAGCGACCCAGCTAAGCGATACAGAACCTGAGAACAAGATTGGCATCTCCATCATGAGAAGATTCAGGATATGATAAAGACACCGGGGGACTACACCTGCCGGTGACCATGCTCCGCTCTCTTGATATAAACCACTCTCCTTTGCATCATTTCCAGTGGCCCAGTGTAGGCATGGATTGTTACCTAAAGAAGCTTGGAGAATGCCATTTCGACAGTGTGAAAGATGTTATTGATTTTTGTTGTACGTGAAATGAAACTAAGGTTTACCATCTGTTACTGTAGACCACTAGTATATTGTTATTTGGCTAGGGCTAGTTGTGTGGAATACAAAACCATTGGTTCCCAAGTTATTGCAGTATAACAGCCGACTAGAGTGTGGGTCCCTACTTGGACAGGGTGCATATCTCTGCCAACTAGAGACCCCTATTTCTAACACACATCAGTAGCCATTTTGGATGGGCAAGGTCCCTGGCCTTGTTCCCATTTGGGTGTTGGCAGGCCAGTGGCATCCCCGTTGCACTACAAAATAACTGCATGATCACAAGATGGTGTGGGTGGGAAAAAAACCTATTCAGGTCTTACTAGGCACCCTAGGTTTCTGAAACCACCAGAGTGAAGGGAATTTTTCTAATTGCTGCGTTCCAAGCTGCACCACTATGGAAGGAAAGCAAAGAGAGAAAAATTGATTCTTTGAGGCATCAGTTCCTCATTGGCCGCAGGAAGAAGAAGCATGTCAGTGTATGAGCAGCACTGTCACATAGGACAGCCTGGGCCGGTCTAGTTGCTTGCATTCCCCAGAGAAGGTAGGTTTAAGGAGCCGTGCTGCAAATGGCCACTTGAAGTGGACTGGTTACTGTGCACAATGACGCGCCATGTTTTGCTGACTTCTACGAAGCAGAAACTCATATTTCCTCTTGAGTAAGGCAGGTCTGCAAAGTTGCCTGGGAGTGCATCTGCATTTCCTCTGAGGAGGTGCATGACTGGTTGCAATGTACTGTAGCATTCATGCACTACTGTTCCGACTCTGCCCAGGAGAAGCATTATATGGACCAACACAGGAAACAGCATTGTTGGGTAGCATATGTATCTGAACTCCAGTCACAGGTAAACTTGGCCCAGTCATAGTCCTGAGTTGATGTGAGCCTGGAGGGGTGAGGCTACATTTGGGCCCCAGTTTTATTCAGGAACCCTTGCAAAAGCTCAGAGCAGACGTCCAGTGGTAAAGCAAGAGGTCATACATGCTGTACCTCTGATTGCAGATTCATTTAATCTATTTCACATCAAATATCTTGCAAAGGATTTACAAATAACGCTCCCAGCGAGCCATTTTCACTGCCTTTTCACACCGTCATACACAGAGAAAGCAATCAGTTTCCATGTCTGTACTAATCTGCAAATACAGAAACATATAGAAATTAAATCTTATTTAATGTCGCTTTAGGCAGTCAATCATGAGTGCTACGCGAACAGCTGTGCACACTGACAATACTAGAAGATAAACATTGACAAATGTCGTCGTACAGATGTGTATGGGTGAGTTTGAGAATGAATCTAATGCTGTACTGAATGTCTGTATGAATGAGTGAGTGCATGGAAGAATGGGTAAGTCTGGATGGCTGTATCAAAGGGTCAGCGAATGATTCAAGGGGCATGGTGTTCTGGGGTTTGATGGTGTTAGTGGAGTGTGTGGTGGTGCAATTGATGTTTCAGGTGGGGCAAAGGGAGTGTGGAGGGCAGTAGGTTTGGGAAGTTAATGTTTATGGCAAGGTGCACTGTGGGAAAACAGCCTTGGGCAAAAAATGGGACACTGCTCCACACAATCATCCATTGCAGAGATGTTCAATGTAGGCCCATGGAAGCCAAGTGTGTGCTTCATTTTCACAATCCTATAACCACCAACTGTGTACATGATACCTATTTACATTAAATGTATGTAAACATATTCTGAAAGTTTGGAAAGGATTGTGCACCTTCCTGGGATCAAATTGCAAACCATAATGCATGGGAATTAATGGTAAACATTACAAGATCTGTTTCAAATTGGATTGCAAAATGATCTGAAGTACGACATAATAACCAGGTATGCATGCATACTTCATTAAATACAATAAAGTATGAAATAACCAGGTGTGCATGCATACTTCATTAAATACAATAAAGTATGGAAATTAGGCACAGGGAAATACCACCAAGTAGAAATATTCCACATTACTTAGATCCCTGGGCATGATACAGGCACAGATGCTGAAGAGCACAGTGACAGAGCACAAATCACCACCCCTCGGCCACAGCGGCTACAAAGAATATTTAAAACCTCGCGTGCATTTCAGCCCAGGTATGGTATGGAGTTTACAGCGGGAAATGCCATCGAGATAATCGTGGCCTTCCCAACCCTGCTCGACTCAGGAGGTGGCCAGCCCTTCCTCTGTCTGACCTTCAGCCATTCAGATGTCGTCACCGTCGCTGTAAATAGTGGAGGGGCGCCACCTACTGGCATCCACCCTCCACTTATGGCCTGATTTTCATTTTACACTCACCGATGTTTCGACCTTTCTCAATGGATCAAAATTTGGTCTCACAAGGATAGATTAATTCTTCTGAATGGCCACTTTTTATTAAATATGAAATAAAAGACACCCATATACTCGCGCGTTTATCTTTATTGTGACTTTAGAAAACATTTGGAACAACACAACTATAGTACGATACAATGCAATCAGGGGCTTTCCTTTCTAGCAAGAAATTCCACACAAAAAATGCAGATTTGTTTTTTTTATAAAGTTCACTTCTCTTGTTTATATCTATTTAAAAATCACGCTGCTTTTGTTTAATATTTCAGAAGTTTTAAACATAACTTCAAGATATTATCTACATAAACTGCCCTTTCATACATTAAGGCACGTTCTGACCTTGAGATGCTGTACTATATAAGGTTGCAACAGGGACCCTTCCCCTAAACGGTTCCTGCTTTTTCCAGATCAATATGTTGTCTAGAGGCCACATTACTGGCGTTGAACTTGTGTAAGTATAAGATCTGGCCCCGGCTCAACACTCGCATGTAAAAACTATGTGATCCTCGTTAAATTATGTAATCTCCCTGTGAGTGTTGATGCGAATATGTGTAGTTAAAAAAAAAAAAAAAGTCGGGGGCTTATTTACAAGCCCTTGCACCGCCAGTGCGTCACTTTTATTTGAGGCACTGGCGGTGCAGTGTGCTGGCCAATATTTACAAGGCCACGCAAAGCCACCCTGTGTGGCTATTCATGGCCTTGGAAATATGGCCCTCTTTCACTCATCACTTTGCATGAAAGGGGCGGGCCAGGGGTGTTGGTGTGGGTGTTCCCACGCAACACCCATGGACTCTGCCGCATTCCCAGATTTACAATAATACGTAAACCTGGGAACGCGTCAGAATACAACGTCTCCCCAGGGATGGCGTTAAAGTGGCGCAACGAGGAGAAATACTTTAATTTCTCCTCGTTTTTCCTCTGTCTATGTGTACTGCATGCAGCATACATAGAAACAGTAAAACTCCATCAGTGATTGTTTTTGTGCAGGAAGGTGTCCCTTGCATCTCGTAGAACTATTGCAACAGGCCAGTACCAACATAAGGTCTGTAGGGCTGAGGTAGAGTCAGTCATTTGCGCTACCGATTCTGCTTGAAACTCTATTAGCTCCGAAGGCACTTTGGACATTTCTTGCAGGTCAAGTTGGCGAATATTATAAAAGTGGACACTGTACAGCACATTATCCTCATAAGGGGGAAAATAGGTAGATCAAAGGTAAAATCAAACGCCTACACCAACCAAACTCATGCAGTATTTTTTTTTTTTACGAGAGAGAAGAAGTGGTGGGGTTAGCAACTGCCAGCTCAACGGTAATGCTTTTAAAAGGGATCTACGAGCACGACCCTTGTGGGTGAGAGCTCTTAGATTGAAACTGACAGGTATATAAAGAAAGGCCTGAATAATTCATTGCGAGTGGCTGCACAGTACGCCGTCACGTGATCACCCTCACGCACACTGTTTACAGTCTCAAGTTCAGCCACTCTGTGGTTCTTTTTAATGCAGCGGACTCCTTCGTTCTTGTTGACCTGTCGTACACTCCTAGATGTTTTGATGCCGCCTGGAAACTCCTCCCACTGCTTCTAGCGCCGACCTGCCGCCGATAAAGCACTTTACTACCCTCAGCTTCACAAAAGCATGAACTGCTGCCTACAGCAGCAACCTGGGTACGTCAGTAAGCGAGGCAGCACAGTGGGCTAAGCGGTCACTGTGGAGACCTTTGTGTAACTCTCAGTCAGTGGGGACGGTCACCAGTGGCCCGGTAACAAGCTGCAGTTCTGTCGCACCCGGTAGTACCGAAGCCTGTACCGGGCGATTCCAAGTTGTAACATCTGGAAGGGGTAACAAAATGGGGAAAGTGTTGTTACCGCACCCATTTTACACCCGCGCTTCCCAAATTCCAGCCCATTCCTAGGCATATTTCTACCTGCTTTTTGCAGTGGACATGCCCTCGCAAATGCCACAGCATCTATAACTCCAATTTGGGTGAACACTCGCATTATTATCTGTAAATTGAATTTCTGGCATTCTTAGGATCGATACCTCGGTGTTTCCTCCTTCCGGTCTAAGCAAAACCCGATTCACTTTGTTAATAGTGGCGCCTGATAGATGTAGTGCTATGAAGCTTACTGGCACGTCTATCAGCCGGCGATGACTGGCCCATTGGAGTGCATGAGGTGGACACGTCACCAGTCTGGCCTGAAGACGTGAAAACGCCGCTGAAAATGTTTTGCACTAAGAAGGGGTCTCCAACCTTTTCTGTATTGAGAGCTACTTCAGCTCAAGGAAAGTCCTGTTGAGCTACTGGCAAATTTTATCACTGCCCACCAGAATGCAATTGTGCCAAGACTGGACACCATAAGGACCAGGATGGCCACCATATTATTAGTCATGGCCATTATTATGCAAGGGGCAGCCACAATTATGCCAGGGACGCCTAAATATAATGTAGTCATGCTCTTAATATGTCACTGATGGTTGCCAGTGTACCATAACTAGACCAAGAATACTCAAAATAGTTAAGGATGGCCATAACTATGTCACTGGCACTATTATGCCATGAACTGACACAATTGAGCCACAGACAAAACCCACATGATGGGGGCTAGCATGCCCATTTGGTAGTCCTTGACACCAGGTGTAGCGTTAGTATTTATAATGGACGCACACATAGATGAATGCAGATGAGGCTCTTAATTTTCTCTGCTCAGGATCATAGCTTTCCTCAGCCCGTGGCTGCTCATGCACCCAACTGAAACATTTTCACTCTGACTCCTGAAGTCCCACACTTTAGTGGGTCAGCCCTGATTACTGCTCAGGCTACCACTGGCACTGTTCATGTACGGCCCACTGTTCACACACATGGTGAAATTGATAAAGCAGGGGACTACCACATGGCCAATCGCCTTGTGACTTAGACCGAGACTGGATAAATGTGGCCATGTGGCAGACTCACTAGGCTGACACAGTGTGTGTTTGATTGTTGATATGAGTCCCTGCCATTGGCTGTCTGGCTACAGATATTCAGATGAGCAGTGCTGCCTTTTGTAATATGCTTAAGGTCTCTGCATAGCCTCCCTGAATGAGATACTGGGATTGACTTCACCTATGAGAGCTACTTTGAAATTACTGGCGAGCTACCAGTAACTCCTGAGGTACTCTTTGGAGACCCCTGCACTATATAATGGAAAAGATGACAGTGAGTCAATGCGAGATAGTTAGGGAGCACGTGCAATTCTTAAACTGATTTCAGTCCGTAATGCTGCAGCGACGTTGTCCTCTATAATACCAGTAAATATGTTATTTAAGTAGAAAGCACAATTCGACTCACACAACAACAAACTGGCAAACAGTAATGGGAAAGGTGTTTTAAAGCTGACCTTTTTGAACCTGATGTAAAATAAAGTTTACTATAGGGAAACTCCCCAAGTATCGATTGAAAGCGCCAGCATCCTCCACTGCGCAGTACTGCAGTACTGCAGCCAGGAAGGCTTAGTGGGTCAAAGAGGCATCATTCTATGTGGCAACATATGTGAGGGGTATCATTTAGACTTTCTTGAGACTCTTCAGGCACTTGCTATGTATGGTAGTACAGCTAATTGTTTCTGCTGTGCGTCTTGCATTTCTATAGAGTTGCACATGGTTCTACAACAATGGAATGTTGAAAGCTCCATTGAAGATAATTGTGTAGTTCAGGATCCATAATGGTCAGTCTAGGCCTCTGCACCAATTTTTTTTATTTATTTGGAGTTTTATATAGCGCTAGCCAGACCCGAAGGTATCCGAGCGCTTTACAACATTTGTTGAATAACAGTTGAGTATACAAAGAGTGGAATATACATACAGTGTTCAAAGATGGGTCATTGCTCGGTATAAACCATGTATCATTCGAATGCAGAGTAGTAGTGGAGGTGGTAATAGTCGGGGAAAGTAATGTGCGGGGCAAGAGTAAGATGCTGTAAGGAGTTGGTCTTATCGTAGTGACTGGATCCTCAGTTGATGTTGGATCGGTAAATTGTAGGACCTTTGTCATTTCAGGAGAGCTCGATTGAGGAAGAGCACTATGAGCTGGCATTTGAATTCTTTGAAGGAAGGGTTAGTCCTGATATATATAGGGATGGCATTCCAAATTCTGGGTGCTTTTCCAGAGAAAGATCGAGATAAGGTCTTTTGTTTGCGGGTTTTCGGGGGGATGAGTAGCATAGTGTTGGTGCTGCTGAGATTTCTTGTCTGTCCCTCTTTGTTGAGTTTGGCAGCTAGATAGGTGGGTTTGCCAGTGTGGAGAGCTTTGTGGGTGAGACAGTGTCACGTCGCACTGGAAGGACGCCGGGAGAACACTGATGCAACGCACTGGAGTGCGTACTCTGCCCCGGTAGGAACTACAACTCCCATGAGCCTCCACGGTAACAACGTCGGTGATGTCATCACACGCACAGAGGCGTTGGGAAGAAAATGCTTCCAGGGCATCGGCTTGGTGCCACTTTCTGTTGCAGATGAGCATTTCCCACGACGAGAGGAGGTCCGGTAAGGGTGCTTCGTGCACCAACGTTTCCTTGTCCTTTTAGTCGCATCTTTCGTTTGCTCAATCCTGTTGTGGCACATGTTCGGACCTAGCACTGCATTGCCGTTTGCTCTGCTGGTTGAACATTCCTTTCCGGTTCGTTGCGGAGCAAACCATTAGCAGCATTCATACCGGAATTCACAGAGGGAGTGTTCTTTTTCTGCCATACTGGGTTCTCCCCTTTCGGCTTACGAAATCACTGGCAGGGAACAGTGACTTTCCTTGAGCTAAGGATTTGTGGGTAGCATTGGAGAGCTGATTCCAGCTCATGCAGAGAGAACACCCTGCTGACCTTGTTCCTGTCAGACCTAAGCTTGGGTACACAATAGCAGGGAGCATTGCTTTACCATCCTGGTTATCGTTTCTTTCAAAGGTATCCCCGTTATGACTGTATCCATAAGTATTCACTCACCTGAGAGTCCTACAGAGGTGATTTACAGCCCTCAGCAAGGGTGGCGATTTATGAGAGTAACGGAGAGCACCTCCGTGTTTGTTTTGGGCGACGAGCAGAGTCCGGCCACCGTCCAAGAAGCATTGTGATTGTGTGCTTGGATTTATACCTGTTTGCCTTCTCTTATGCTCTGTGGTCAATTGTGTTCTTTCCTTGTGTATCTTCAGCAGGGGGTACAGAGAGAGAGCAGGAGGAAAGCTCTTCCGCACCCCTGTCTCCGCCTTCACAGCTGACCCATTGGTAGGTCAGGTTGATAACCTTTGAGTTCTCTGATGTAGGATGGTAATCCTTGATAGGTTATTGATTACCCTGCAGTACCTTTAGATCACAGCGGAGCACAATGACACGCACTATTGCCTAGCAGTCCAGAAGACGTATTTTTCTTTACAGGTACAGTTACCATCCTGTTAGTATAGGAGGTGGGGTTAGGGTAGTGAAAGACATATCGAACTGTTGTTTTCTCACACCAATCTGGTTCTCATTACAGGTCTCCCTCCCCGTTGTCCCCTTCCTTCCCTTCCCCCACTTGATCACTCTATTGAGTCTGTGTATACACAATCAGACCGTGGGGGTATCGAGAGGTGGACCATAACGAGCAACGTACGATCCTGAGGATTCCAGGCCACGACAGAGTAAGCGGCCCAAGGATTTTAATCCTCCCGGTTGTACTTTGAGGCATGGCTACCTTTGAGGATGTGATCGCAGCATTAAACATAGTGCAGACGGAGTTGGCCGCCCCTAGGGCAGAAACGGCTACCCTTCAGGCTACTGTAGATAGAATGCAGAGAAATCCCTTTAGTGCAGGCATACCTCTAGCATCCCACTCAGCACCATTGGTGGTGGAAATACCAACACCCGTTCCCTTAGCTACACCCGAGAGGTTCCATGGGGAAAGTAACAAAGTGCACGTTTTCCTCACTCAGGTGCTACTGCACTATTCATGTAAGGCCAAGACGTTCACCACAAACCATGCCAGGGTAGCATTCTTAATCTCGTATCTGGCAGGGGATGCGGCTCAATGGGTGGTTCTTCTAGTGAAGAGGGATGACCCTTTGCTATATGATTGGGATTTATTCTTTAAAGATTTTGAAAGAACTTTTAACCGCCGATCGGCCACTCTTTCAGACGATAAAGACCTATTGGAGTTGAGACAAGGGAATCGGGATCTTATCGCCTATCTGAACGACTTCCGTAGAATGGTTACAGAAACCGAATGGCCAGAGGCTAAACAAGCCGCCATTTTTCATCGAGGATTAAGGGAAGAAATGAAAGACGTGTTGGCCCAAATTGAACCACAACCAGCAACTTGCGAAGACTTGATAAGCTTGGTTCTCAGGCTGGACCATTACCTCAGCGAACGAAGAGGATAAAACAAATGGAGGGACAAAACCCCCTGGCATGTGGACAAACCGCGGAACACCGAATCTCAGCAAGCAGCCAAGCACGAACCCATAGAAATCGGAGCTGTCCGTTCCACCCTCACCACTGAAGAGAGAGACTATAGGCGAAAGAAAGGCCTGTGTATCTACTGTGGGAGGAAAGGTCATTTTATAAAGGAATGTACCTTGAGACCAAAGTTCCCACGCATAGAGCCCAAAAAACTACTGGCCGTTACGTCCGAGATAGCTGTGGGAAACGAAAGAGCTTGAAGAAAGAAGAAGGGAACTCTTCAAGCCCAACCTATATCCCTTCACTGATAGGTGACACCCCGTGTACCAGACAACATTTCTTTGTCGACATATCCCTATTGGTAAGGGATGAGTGGTGCCGAGTACCAGCCATGTTAGATTCCGGTGCTACCGGTTGCTTTATGGATCAAGAGCAGGCTTTGCTTTTGGGACTCTTGCTGCATGAAAAGGACACAGTGTTTGCCGTGGATGGAAGACGTCTGGAAGCAGGCCCTATCCGTTTCCAAACCAATACCCTTGAAGTTCTTCACGGTACAGATCATTTGGAAAGACTCGCCTTCAACGTGATTCAAGCCCCCCAATACGGAGTTATATTGGGGTTACCCTGGCTGAGGCAGCACAATCCCCAGGTGGATTAGGTGGAGAAGACCCTGCGGTTTACCTCCGTATTTTGTTCTACGCATTGTACCGCACCTACCCACAGCCCGTCAAAAGCATTGGCCATGCTCCACCACGTCGCTACTGCAGCTGAACACATGGTGACGCTGCCGGATGATTACCAAGAATACGCGGACGTGTTCAACAAAGCCAAGGCAGAGATTCTTCCACCACATAGACAATACGATTGCCAGATAGACTTGGTACCGGGGGCAATCGTACCCACAGGACGGGTATATGCATTAACCAAACCCGAGAACGTTGACCTTTGAGCCTACTTGGATAAGTATCTGGCATTGGGATTCATACGCAACTCTAAGTGTCCTGCGGCTTCCCCTCTGTTCTTTATTCCCAAGGCGAATGGGGAACTGTGCGCATGCATCGACTTCAGATCATTGAACGCTATCACGGTGAAGAATAGGTATCCACCATCGTTGATCCCTGTGTTACTGGAGCAAGTAAAAAAGGCTGTCATATACACACGTTTAGACTTAAAGGGGGCTTACCATTTAGTGTGGATGCGCAAGGGTGATGAGTGAAAGACGGCCTTCAAGACACGCTACGGCCTATACGAATATCTTGTCATGCCCTTTGGGTTATGCAACGCCCGATGCATTTCAATTCTTTCTCAACGACGTGTTAAGAGAATACTTGGATCACTTCGTGGTGGTATATATAGACGATATACTGATCTATTCGTCCAGCATTGAGATCCATAAAAAACATGTGCGCACCATCTTACAGACCCTTCACGACCACCGTCTGTACTGTAAGATCAGCAAGTGCGAGTTCGGCGTCACCACTGTTGAGTTTCTTTTTTTTTTGATAAACAAATTTTTTTATTTCTGCATAGAAGGCAAAACCAAGGATGACATACAATAGTTCGCTGAACTTGGCATCAGTAAATGCAAACAGGAAAGCATTGACAAGCAAATGCAAAAACCCACCCCTACTCCTCAGCCCCCCACCCCCGCCCTCTGCGCCCCCACCCTTCAAAAACAGGCCCCCAGCCATTTCCCCCATACTTTGCGGAATTTTTTGGGGCAGCCCCGGGCAGCGTACAATGACCGCTCTTGAGCGGCACACCAATCCACCCCTCTACTCCAGGCAGCCCCTCTGGGCGGGTCCGGCTGTGACCGCGCGGCCGCTATATCCCTCTTGGCTACCATTAGGGCAGTAGTGAGAAAGTACTTTTCATTACGGGACCCATCCAACCCATCCGTGATGCCCAGCAAAGCCATTCTAGGATCATGGGGGACCTCCCATCCCAGGACCTCAGTGAGTTCGGCTTCAATCATTGTCCAGTAACTCTCCAGGCGGGAACAAGACCACACCATATGGAAGAAATCCGCTGGATCCATCCCACAGCGGGCACATGAGGCGTCCACGCGGAGGCCTGCCCGATGCAGGCGGTCCGGAGTCAGATAAGCGGCGTGGAGGTAGTAGAGTTGGATGAGCCGCAACCTGGCGGAAGTGGTAAGCGATCGAGGCGCCATAAGGGCGTCCCTCCAGTCCGCTTCATCTAGGGGCCCCACTCAAGCCTCCCATCGCTGTTTTAGGCCGCTCCAATCTACCGGGGTATTGTTAATCAGGGATTTGTATATGCGGGATATTCCCCCCTTCCCCAGACACCCTAACATCACCTGAGCCTCGGGCGGGCTATGCGCAGGCAATCTGGAGTCCAGAGGGACATGGGCTTGGACCGCATGTTGAGTTTCTTGGTGTTATGCTGACCCCTAGGTGGCAGGAGATGTCGGAAAGGAAGATAACAGCCGTGAGGGATTGGCCTACACCAGCGAACGTCAGAGACATCCAATGTTTCCTTGGGTTCGGCAATTTCTACCGCCGGTTCATCAGCCGTTTCTCATACTTGGCAGCTCCCCTCACATGTTTATTGCAGAAGAAGGTCCCCTTTCAATGGACCGAGGAGGCACAAAAGGGGTTTGAGGCCTTGAAGGAGGCGTTTGTATCCGCCCCGGTATTGATGCATGGAAATCCAGACCATCCCTACATCGTAGAAGCGGATGCGTCAGACCACGCGGTGGGAGCAGTGTTGTCACAACATCATCCTGATACGGGCCAATTACAACCAGTGGCATTTATGTCACGAAAACTCAACTCGGCCAAACGTAATTATACAATAGCCGAGAAAGAACTCCTCGCTATCAAAGACGCATTCCAGGAGTGGAGATACTTCCTCATGTTTACGGATCACCGCAACCTCTAGTTCATGACTGCAGCCATACATCTCTCACCCCGTCAGTTGCGATGGACTCTGTTCTTTGCTGAATACAATTTTCTGGTCACATATAGACCTGGGAAGGACAACAAAAAGGCTGATGCCTTAACCCGTCAAACTATTTCCCAACCTTCGGAAGATCTTGTTGAGGAAGCCATTATTGATCCGCAGAATGTTATATGCACCACAGTGACGGAGCCCTTCCTCAAGAGCATCGCTCGTAACATCCACACCGATAGATGGAAGGCTAGGCTGGTAAAGCATCAGGAGTGGAAGGTGAAAGAAGGTCTTCCGGTTTGAGGGAAACAACCGTTATTACCGATCCCTTCACTAAGGAAGCGAGTCTTCGCCTGGTGTCTTTCCCTACCTAGCACGGGACATAACGGCATAGAGAAGACCACGGCGAGAGTGCTGCGTCAATTTTGGTGGCCCACCATTAAAAAAGACCTTCGCTCATGGGTTGAGGAGTGTGCGGTTTGTATTCAAATGAAGACCTCGCACACCCAGCAAGCAGGACTTCTGCAACCCCTACCAACCCCAGACCACCCGTGGGAAAATATATCCCTGGACTTTGTACTAGGGATGCCATAGGACAAAGGACACACAGCAATACTGGTAGTGGTGGACTACCTTACCAAGATGGCCCATTTCATCGCTTGCAAAAACATACCCACATCAGGACAGTTAGCCCAGTTGTTGCTGGTGCACGTAGTGAGGCTACATGGGTTACTACAAGTAGTGGTTTCAGATCGTGATTCTCAATTTACTGCTAAATTCTATGAGGTGTGGTGTGCAGCCCTTAAGATTCAACCTAACCTGTCTACGAGTTTCCACCCCCAGACAGATGGCCAAACCGAGAGGGTGAACCAAACCCTAAAACAATACCCGAGATATTATGTGGATAATACCACGGAGGCATGGGGAGACAGTTTATGGTTTTCAGAAATAGCCTATAACAGCTATACACACAGCTCTACGAAACACTCTCCTTTTTTCTGCACTTATGGGTTTCACCCTAGATTCATCCCCTTTCTGCATCCCTTTAGATCTGATAACATACCTGAGGTACATACCTGAGGTACAGGAGAGGATAACCCACATCCAGAATACATTAAAAGAAACACAGAATAGGCTGAGAGAGGCAAAAATCCACTTCAAGGCCTATGCCGACAAACACAGGCGCCCCGGACCCGTTTACAAGCTAGGAGAATACGTTTGGTTGTCCACCAGGAACATCAGGTTCAAAAGGCATAGCACATTCAATCCCAAATACAACGGCCCGCATAAGATCATTAAACTCATAAACCCAGTAGTAGTAAAATGGGCCTTGCCCTCCTCCTTGCGAATCCATCCGGCATTCCACGTCTCGCTGCTAAAACTCTCTCGTTCAGCAGCTAAGAGAGGTCCACCACAGGTGTTGGTGAACAAAGAGATGGAGCATGAAGTGAGGGGTATCCTGGATTCCAAGATATACCGTATCAGGTTGTGGGATATGGGAACGAGGAGAACTCCTGGGAGCCCGCTATAGGGGTCCACGCGCCTCGTTATGTCAAACTGTTCCACAAATACTTCCCTGGGAAGCCATGTCTCTGTCAGTGTTCTTCAGGAGAGGGATGTACTGTCACGTCGCACTGGAAGGGTACCGGGAGAACACTGACGTGATGCACTGGAGCGCGTATTCTGCCCTGGTAGGAACTACAACTCCCATGAGCCTCCGCGGTTCCGTCGCCGATGCAATCATCATGCACACAGAGGCGTTGGGAAGAAAAAGCTTCCGGGGCATCGGCTTGGTGCCGCTTACTGTTGCAGATGAGCATTTCCCACAACGTTTCCTTGTCCTTTTGGTCGCAGTTTTCGTATGCTCAATCCTGTTGTAGCACATGTTCGGACCTAGCGCTGCGTTGCCATTTGCTCCATTGGTTGAACCTTCCTTTCCGGTTTGTTGCAGTGCAAACCACTAGCAGCATCCATTCCGGAATTCACAGAGGGAGTGTTCTTTTTCTGCCATACAGGGTTCTCCCCTTTTGGCTTGTGAAATCACTGGTAGGGAACAGTGACTTTCCTTGAGCTAAGGATTTGTGGATAGCATTATCTCGCGTTATAGAGCTGATTCCAGCTCATGCGGAGAGAACACCCGGCTGACCTTGTTTATGTCAGATCTAGACTTGGGTACGCAATAGCAGGGAGCATTGCTTTAACATCCTGGTTATCGTTTCTTTCAAAGGTATCCCCTTTATGACTGTATCCATAAGTATTCACTCACCTGAGAGTCCTACACAGGTGATTTACAGCCCTCAGCAAGGGGGATTTATGAGAGTAACGGAGAGGACCTCTGTGTTTGTTTTGGGCGACGAGCAGAGTCCTGCCACCGTCCAAGAAGCATTGTGATTATGTGCTTGGATTTATACCTGTTTGCCTTCTCTTATGCTCTGTGGTCAATTGTGTTCTTTCCTTGTGTATCTTCAGCAGGGGTACAGAGAGAGAGCAGGAGGAAAGCTTTTCCGCACCCCTGTCTCCGCCTTCACAGCTGACTCATTGGTAGGTCAGGTTGATAACCTTTGAGTTCTCTGATGTATGATGGTAATCCTTGATAGGTTATTAATTACCCTGCATTATCTTTTGATCACAGCGGAGCACAACGACACGCACTATTGCCTAGCAGTCCAGAAGACCTATTTTTATTTACAGGTACAGTTCAGTTACCATTCTGTTAGTATAGGAGGTGGGGTTAGGGTAGTGAAAGACGTATCGAACTGTTGTTTTCTCACACCAATCTGGTTCTCATTACAGGTCTCCCTCCCCACTGTCCCCTTCCTTCCCTTTCCCCACTTGATCACTCCATTGAGTCTGTGTATATACAATCAGACCGTGGGGGTATCGAGAGGTGGACCATAACGAGCAACGTACATTCCTGAGGATTCCTGGTCATAACAGACAGGCAGTTCTGAAGTTGGCACGCAATTCTACAGGGAGCCAGTTGAGCTCTTTGAGAGCAGGGGAGATGTGATCGTATTTGTTTTGCCCCGTCACCATTCTGGCTTCTGCATTTAAGGTAGATCTAAGAGGAGCAAGATGTAGCTTAGCCGTGCCTGTGAGGGTGGCGTTCCCATAGTCTAATCTGGATAGCACGAGGCATTGTGTGACTTGCTTCAGGTCGTTTGGCGGGATGAAGGGTTTGATTTTGTTTAGTAGTTTTAAGTTGAAGGAGGCACAGCTTGCGGAGTTTTTGATGTGCTTGATCATGTAAAGGTTGGAGTCTAAAGTTATTCCCAGAGTCTGCCGGGATGAGAGTGCAGTTGAGAGCATCATTAGACTTTATCCATTCCGTGATTCGGGGGGTCTGCTCTTTGTTGGCTATGAGGAGGATTTCCGTTTTGTCCTGGTTAAGTTTCAGATTGTTTTGGACTTCTATTAGGGTGTCAATGAGTCTTTGCATGTCCGCTAGGGTGGAGGTTTCGAGGTAGATCTGGGTGTCATCGGTGTAGAGGTGGAAGGGTATGTTGGCTTTTTTGAGGATGATGGTGAGTGGCTCCATGTAGATGTTGAACAGTGCGGGTAAGAGCACTGAACCTTGGGGAACGCCTCTGGTTATCTGCCTTTGTGTTTCTCCCTTCTTAATATAAAACATTCTACCCTCCGTGGGTGGAATGCACTCAGTGGTGATTCCTCTGCTAAGGCGGAGGAGCGTCGCCCCACTGTTGCTGTGCAGCAGTAACAGAAAGGAAAAATAAAATGATAATAAAGTGATGTTATTATCATTTTATTCTTCCCAGCTGAGCCAGCATGAGGGCAGGGCTGCTCTGCTGACAGAGCGGGGGAGAAGCAGTGGGCACACTAAAGTGCGCATGATGCTTTGACCGGCCCCCTCGGGCCGGCCAAACAGTCATGCGCACTTTAGCATGTTCTCCATGCAGGCTGCATTACAACCTGCATAGAGAACATGCCAAGGCTCCCAGTTCCCATCTGAGCGACAAACCACGGTGCTCAGACCAATCACAGTGCTGCATTGCAGTGTTGTGATTGGTTTAGGGGAGCCAATGATAGCGCTTCATTGCAGATTTGTGATTGGTTTAGGAGAGCCTATCACAAAGCTGCATGGCAGTACAGCATTGTGATTGGCTCAGGGAAGCCTGGCTGCTTCCTGTTCGGCAGAGGAGAGACAACATGGGACAGAGCGACGAGGAGGTAAGGGAATTTTTCTTTTTTTTACAATTATACCTCCTTACCCACTTACCCCCTGCCTTACCACCACTGAATACAATAAAAGCCATATAGCCCTTTTGCCTCAAACTATCTGGCTTGTTAAAGATCCTTATCCTTATTATAGGGACTTGGGTATGGCTCTGGCCTATAACTCAAGTTTAAGGTCTTTAACAACTGATATAGCCGTCGGCAGGGGCTACAAAGTTATATTCATGACTAAATACTTCTTAACTCTCGAGTACAACTACAACTTTTGGGTGCTATGAGAAACCTTGAGGTATCAAAAGAATCTATAAGTTCACTTTGGATCAGATGTCAGCCCCATTCAATACTGATTCAGAGAACTATCAAATGGTCTTATCTCATGCGTATTGACATTTTTAACACCTAGTTATATTTATCGAAGCCCAGCAAATAAGTCATAATACTTTTTTACTTATTCTTTTCCTTTTCAATCTGTTTTTAATCAATCATCATTTTATATTCTAGTTGATATAGGCATTGTGATTGAGTTAATGTAAAATCTATACAATACATTATTTAATCATATATGCATACCAGCATGGGGCACCTACTGTACTTTTTAAATAGAGAATAATCCATCTGTGTGGTGGAGGGGAATAGAAAAATGTCACTGCCTAATAGCAGCACAAATCCTTGCACTGACCTTATGTTTCATTAGGGACTGTCTCTAAAATGGGTTATATTTTTAAAAGTGTACATGGAAAAAGAAAATGTGAATGAGTGAGTGAGTCTTAGATTTTTTGGTGTTTTGATCATTTTGTCAAGTGATAGCATTCAATTTCACAAACTGAACTGCTGAGAGGATAGAGTCATGTTTTAAATGCTCTGTTGAACCTCATAAGATTAGTGTTGTGGTATAGGGTTGGGAAGTCAGTACCTTTGCACCACTGAAGCGACAAAGTCCTACTGTGTGTTGTAGCAGAATATAGTGAACTATAACCCCGCAGATATAGCTTGACCATAATATTGACTCCAAATATATTGTCACAGCAAAGTTAATAAGAGTAAATCCACACTTACCTTTAAGATATTTCCTATTCTAACCCTTTGTTTTGCTTTTAGGGACTGTTTAGGTCACCCAAGGGAAAGGGTTCAGACCAAGGCTTAAAATTATTATTGTAACTGTTAATAGGTTTTTGTATAAGACATAGATTGTGAAGTGAAGTGCAGACAGAGGTCAAAGCAGGTGGCTGCATATCACGTTAAAAAAAATCCCAGTGTCATTATGGCAACTGTTCTTTAACAGCTGCAACCTATGTATCATGGCTCAGGGCAAATCTAAGTTAACTTCTCTACAGTGGTCCAAAACATTCAAAGCCAATATTTTATGGGATAAGAAAAAGAGAAGAATTTGAAATGAAGTTTAAAGATTGTGCTTGTTAATGGGATACCATACAATACCAAAGTGAAACAGCAAGTCTATAAATGTACACTTCTGTGGACATGTGACGCACCTCCCCCTAAAGTTAAAACAAGAGTCCCCCACAGAGAGCCAATACTTGGAGTATTATACTCCAATGGTATGCAACTCCACTGCTCCCGCTGTCTCCAGAGAGCAGTCTCCAAGACGAAGATTAGATTTGTCGCAACTGAAGAAGATTAAAGAAATTTAACAATAACAAATACTGGACCCAGTTACTTTTGGAATCTGAATTTGGTGGTACAATCCACTGCTGCGGCAAATTTAATGGGACACCATGTTAAATTGTGAGTTAATTTTCATACCAGGTTTTCTCGCACATGTGACTAATATGGAAGGTTCTGCAGGGGTTCAGGGTCAGAAGAAATGATGCCACAATGGAGTATTGACCGAAGGCAGCAGGATCTCGGTTTTGCCATTATTCAGTTTTAATCTACTTTGGGGCATCCAAATGTCTATCACTGTTAGTCAGATGTCAAAGTTGGTGAAAGTTTCTAATGGAGATATCAAATACTTTAGCACAATATAGATGTTAGTCCTGACATCCTTGTTATGGCTTTCTCCCAACTTTTTCCATTCAATCCTTATGTTTTTGCTGACTTCCTTTTTGCTGGCCTTAGTAATCTGTATACTTTACCATTGCTAACCAATGCTAAAGTGCTTGTGCTTCCTCCCTAAAACATGGTAACATTGGCTTACATCCAATTGGCACATATAATTTACTTCTAAGTCCCTAGTAATGTGGTACTACATGTACCCAGGGCCTGTGAATTAAATGCTACTAGTGGACCTACAGCACTCATTGTGCCACCCTCTCAAGTAGCCTTGTAAGCATGTTTTAGGACTACCATTGCAGTGTGTGTGTTCAGTCTTAAACTAAGCAAAATTCCCTCACCAGTGGAAGGTATATCCCAATTTGCACTCCTCTGAACTTCGCATTTTAATAACACATAATCCAATGTATATCTGCATTTGTAACTGTTTTAATTTCACAGTAAAGTATTCAATGTGTTTCTTCAACGGATATTTGTCATTTTGCACAATTAGTACTGTTCAATGTTGAAAACATAGGCACTCGGGTCACGAGTTTTAATCCCAGGTACTCGGGTCACAGGGTTATAATCCCAATGCATTTCGGGGTCCACCCTTCCTCAGGGGATACTCCCTATGAACAAAAATGTAGTCTCTTAGTGGTTTTAGCGCCAGAATGTACATTTAGGAGAAGATAACGAAAATACAAACAATGTGTGTGTTAGTCATGCTTTTGATAGATTGCTCCATACAACATGTTGAAATCTCTACTATTATGTCGGCTGTGCGTGGTTCGTAAGTGACGCTGTGAATGACTCACTCGGAAGGGCTGTGATATTTAAGGTAGTGACTTTACTAGCGTGTGTGAATGTGCTTAAGTTTCGTGATAGAAAATACTTGACCCGGCTTGAGACGCAGTGCTCGGTTTAACGCTGTGAATGACTCACTCGGAAGGGCTGTGATATTTAAGGTAGTGACTTTACTAGCGTGTGTGAATGTGCTTAAGTTTCGTGATAGAAAATACTTGACCCGGCTTGAGACGCAGTGCTCGGTTTAACGCTGTGAATGACTCACTCGGAAGGGCTGTGATATTTAAGGTAGTGACTTTACTAGCGTGTGTGAATGTGCTTAAGTTTCGTGATAGAAAATACTTGACCCGGCTTGAAGCGCGGTACTCGGTTTAACGTGAACACCCCCGTGCTTTAATTTCAATTCCCCATCGACCGCTATTACTTTGAACCGGTGCAAAGTACATAACTTTAGTGGTATCAGTCAGACTGAAGTGCATACCTGCTTGAACCCGCCATTCGACCATAACTCCTCCGCGTTCTGTGTTCGTCGGAATCGGAAATGTGACTAGTGTGCCCCGGAAGTAAATATTGGGACGTGCATGGGCTTTGCTAGTGGCTATGGAAGAAAGACTCTCACTCGAAGAATTAGTTGTGACGAATATCGGCCTAAGGTGCTATTCAACTCTTTTTCTGCCGTTAATAATAGACTTTAAAATCCATGCGTGTTGCGTGTAATACATGACTGAAAAAAACCACAAACATTTCTTAAACAAGTTATTTGGAAAAAAGCTCCAAAAACATTAGATAAAACAAAAATTCACTAGATCATTAAATCTTGGTCGCAATATAAGCACATTGATACTAGATAATTTGAAAGTCAGTTTACAGGTAACAATTATACTCCACCCGGTCATTCAGCCCTTTTGGGTGTAGAGAGTCCAATTTGAAAATCCAGTAAAGTTCTCTTTGTAAAAGAAATTTTTTATTGTCCCGCCCATTTTGTGGCTGGATTTGTTCAAGGATGAGAAATCGAAGTTGACTGATGTTATGTGAGAATTTGTTGAAATGTGTGGCAATAACAGATTTAGGATTGTTTATTCTTATGTTGCTCTTATGTTCTGTTATTCGAATTTTTATCTTTCGTTCCGTTTTGCCCACATAAGTGAGGCCGCATGGGCACTTGAGGAGGTACACCACAAAACTAGAATCACAGGTCGCTGTTACACGTAATTTGATTGGGGTGCCCTGGGTAGGGTGTGTCAGTGTAATACCTTTAATGATGTTGTTACAGCTTCCACAATTAAGGCAGGGGATGGTGCCCTTATATATCTCTGTTACAGTGTTCTTATTTTGTTTCAACAGTTGTTGCAAATTCGTTGTGCGTTGGTATGCAAATATGGGATTTTGATTGAAAATGCCGTTGAACTCCGTTTCAGCTTGTAACATTGGCCAATATTTTTTGATAGTTTGTTTGATATTTTGACTTCTTGTTGAGTAGTTTGATACAAATACATTGTGTTCATGTCTTACTCCCAAGTTTTTCATCGTTAATAATTCCTGTCTGCTTTTTTTATTCGCTCTTTCATTAGCTTGGTGTAACACGGACTCAGGGTATGCTCTTTGTTTAAATTTCATCATCATCTTGTCTTTGTTTGCCTGGTATAATTCTTCAGTCGATGATATTCTTTTGACTCTGAGCAGTTGAGAGTATGGTAAATGCTGTTTAAGACTCATTTGGTGGAAACTTGAGAAATGTAACAGGTTGTTTCTGTCTGTGCTTTTGATGTGTAATGAAGTTACCAATTCATGATCCTTTATCATTACTTCCACGTCTAGAAAAGAAAGTTTTTGTTTGTCAATGGTGTATGTAAATTGGATTCGGTTGTCGGCTTGATTCAGCTTTTGTATTGCATTCAGTAATTCCACTTCTACGCCTTTCCAAATAAGAAAGATGTCATCAATATATCGGGTAAATAAGATGGTGTTGTCCATCCATTGTTTTTGCGATAGAATGTGATTAATTTCAAAATGGTGCATGAACAGATTTGCATACGCAGGAGCTGCGCAATTGCCCATTGAAGTGCCGTTCAATTGAGTGTAGTATTGATCTTTCCATGTGAAGTAGCTATGGTATAGCGTAAAGTGCATTAACTCCATTAAAAAAACACTGAGATTGTTGTCTTTGTCACTTCTTAAAAGAAAGTATTCAAGTGCCTCAAGTCCTAAGTTATGTGGAATTGAAGTGTATAATGCCTGTACATCCATAGTGCAAAGTATGTAATCAATGTTTTCTGCCAATTTGATTTTGTCTAGTTTTATTAGGAAATCAGTTGTATCCTGAATGTATGTTGTCATTTGTCGTACAATTGGTTGCAGATGCCGATCTATGTATTTTCCAATTGGTTCATGAATAGAGTTCCGGGTACTCACAATTGGTCTGAATGGGGGATGTCGTAAATTTTTATGAATTTTCGGTATCATGTACAGATAGGGTGTGCTAGGATTTTGTTTGATAAGACATTTTTTATCTCTTTCATTGATTGTTCCTGATTGTAGAGCTTTATCTATGATGTATAGCAGAACTTGTTTGAAAGATGAAGTCGGATCGGATAGCAATTGCATGTATACCTTGTCATCTGAAACATGTAAATCCACACTGTTTTCATAAAATGATGTGTCCAAAATTACTAACGCTCCTCCTTTATCGGCTTTGCAGCATGTGATTGCCTGATTGTTAGCGAGTGCGGAAATTGCAGTTCTTTCTTTGGTTGTCAAGTTACTGACTTTTGATGTTTTTGATTGAAATATATCATGCAGTTCTTTGCGTACGATTGTCTCAAAATTGTCAAGTATTTTGTGGCTCACAGGTGCTTGGAACGTGCTTTCAGGCTTGAGATCCATTAGAGTTCCTTGATTTGCTGGTTCCGTAAAAGTACTGACATTCTTGAAAAAATGTTTTAAGCGTAGATTCCTCATGAATCTGAACAAACTGACTTGTGACTCTAGTTCATTGCTTTGGTAGGTGGTTACATATGACGTGCCCTTTTGGAGTGTCTTAATTTGAGAGTTGGATAACTCAGTAGTGGAGATGTTAATTACTAAGTTTTCTGGCTCCTTGTTGATTTGGCAATCGGTATGGTGTTTTGTCCGCCTGGATCTCCGGGTGGGACTTGGCTTCTTCCTAAAAAAGAACTAGGTGTTGAAGATGTTGTGCCCCCATCGCTTGATGTGGTTGGTCGTTTGTCTTGATTGCTTACTGAAACATTTTTGGGTTGTAAGTTGGGTTGTGATCTCTGTTGAGAATCTTCTGACGATGAAGTGTCTTCCGTGGAACGGTTGTCAAACTTTCGTCGCTGTCTGCGTATTGCATATTCTTCTGCCCAGCTGTACACTTCACCCAACTTGTAGTCTACGGTGTCTCTCTTAAATTTTCGTAATTTCCTCTCATTTATTTCCGTTGTATGTTTGTCAAGTTGAATGTTAATATCCTCTAAGGTCTTCTGCCAATCTTCTGCAGGCATTTTTTCGCTTATGTCCTGTTTAAGTTGAGCAACTTCTTTTTCAAGTTCTTCCAGTGCTTTTGAAAGCTCCTCAATGATCAATAATATGAGGTCTAATGAACACTTATTGAGAATACCGTACCATCGTTCTGTAAACCGTACATTGTTCTTGCATAGTGTGGATTTGAGTGGTATTCTTAAACCTCTTGGTATTCTTTGTACTTTGTGATAGCGTATCAATGTGCTGGCGTGCAACCTTTGATTAATTTCTCTTTTAGCGGCAAATAATAATTGTTTTATGTTAGATTGTATGGATCCTGTACTTGTCGAAATACATTCTGGCTCCTGAATAAGAGAATATATTCGATTGGTGTCTTCATTAGTAAAACCGAAAGTGTCGGCTTTGTTGCCTGTAATGTTCGCAATGTCTTCATATGACATGTTGTAGATGGGTGCTGACGCGTTTGGATCAAGAGAGAATAAATGAAGTAGGGTATCGGTCGCACTCCTTGTTACTCTTGTAAATCAGAAAGTAATCCTGCTTAACTTGCTTTGGGTGCTATGGGATCTTATCCCCTGTCCAAAGGGATGTGGCGTATATACAAAGCAAAATTCCCTCACCAGTGGAAGGTATATCCCAATTTGCACTCCTCTGAACTTCGCATTTTAATAACACATAATCCAATGTATTTCTGCAATTGTAACTGTTTTAATTTCACAGTAAAGTATTCAATGTGTTTCTTCAACGGATATTGTCATTTTGCACAATTAGTACTGTTCAATGTTGAAAACATAGGTACTCGGGTCACGAGTTTTAATCCCAGGTACTCGGGTCACAGGGTTATAATCCCAATGCATTCGCCAGAATGTACATTTAGGAGAAGATAACGAAAATACAAACAATGTGTGTGTTAGTCATGCTTTTGATAGATTGCTCCATACAACATGTTGAAATCTCTACTATTATGTCGGCTGTGCGTGGTTCGTAAGTGACGCTGTGAATGACTCACTCGGAAGGGCTGTGATATTTAAGGTAGTGACTTTACTAGCGTGTGTGAATGTGCTTAAGTTTCGTGATAGAAAATACTTGACCCGGCTTGAGACGCAGTGCTCGGTTTAACGCTGTGAATGACTCACTCGGAAGGGCTATGATATTTAAGGTAGTGACTTTACTAGCGTGTGTGAATGTGCTTAAGTTTCGTGATAGAAAATACTTGACCCGGCTTGAAGCGCGGTGCTCGGTTTAACATGAACACCCCCGTGCTTTAATTTCAATTCCCCGTCGACCGCTATTACTTTGAACCGGTGCAAAGTACATAACTTTAGTGGTATCAGTCAGACTGAAGTGCATACCTGCTTGAACCCGCCATTCGACCATAACTCCTCCGCGTTCTGTGTTCGTCGGAATCGGAAATGTGACTAGTGTGCCCCGAAAGTAAATATTGGGACGTGCATGGGCTTTGCTAGTGGCTATGGAAGAAAGACTCTCACTCGAAGAATTAGTTGTGACGAATATCGGCCTAAGGTGCTATTCAACTCTTTTTCTGCCGTTAATAATAGACTTAAAATCCATGCGTGTTGCGTGTAATACATTAATACATTAGGAAGTCCCACCCAGAGATCCAGGCGGACAAAACACCATACCGATTGCCAAATCAACAAGGAGCCAGAAAACTTAGTAATTAACATCTCCACTACTGAGTTATCCAACTCTCAAATTAAGACACTCCAAAAGGGCACGTCATATGTAACCACCTACCAAAGCAATGAACTAGAGTCACAAGTCAGTTTGTTCAGATTCATGAGGAATCTACGCTTAAAACATTTTTTCAACAATGTCAGTACTTTTACGGAACCAGCAAATCAAGGAACTCTAATGGATCTCAAGCCTGAAAGCATGTTCCAAGCACCTGTGAGCCACAAAATACTTGACGATTTTGAGACAATCGTACGCAAAAACTTCATGATATATTTCAATCAAAAACATCAAAAGTCAGTAACTTGACAACCAAAGAAAGAACTGCAATTTCCGCACTCGCTAACAATCAGGCAATCACATGCTGCAAAGCCGATAAAGGAGGAGCGTTAGTAATTTTGGACACATCATTTTATGAAAACAGTGTGGATTTACATGTTTCAGATGACAAGGTATACATGCAATTGCTATCCGATCCGACTTCATCTTTCAAACAAGTTCTGCTATGCATCATAGATAAAGCTCTACAATCAGGAACAATCAACGAAAGAGATAAAAAATGTCTTATCAAACAAAATCCTAGCACACCCTATCTGTACATGATACCGAAAATTCATAAAAATTTACGACATCCCCCATTCAGACCAATTGTGAGTACCCGGAACTCTATTCATGAACCAATTGGAAAATACATAGATCGGCATCTGCAACCAATTGTACGACAAATGACAACATACATTCAGGATACAACTGGTTTCCTAATAAAACTAGACAAAATCAAATTGGCAGAAAACATTGATTACATACTTTGCACTATGGATGTACAGGCATTATACACTTCAATTCCACATAACTTAGGACTTGAGGCACTTGAATACTTTCTTTTAAGAAGTGATAAAGACAACAATCTCAGTGTTTTTTTTAATGGAGTTAATGCACTTTACGCTATACCATAGCTACTTCACATGGAAAGATCAATAATACACTCAATTGACCGGCACTTCAATGGGCAATTGCGCAGCTCCTGCGTATGCAAATCTGTTCATGCACCATTTTGAAATTAATCACATTCTATCGCAAAAACAATGGATGGACAACACCATCTTATTTACCCGATATATTGATGACATCTTTCTTATTTGGAAAGGCGTAGAAGTGGAATTACTGAATGCAATACAAAAGCTGAATCAAGCCGACAACCGAATCCAATTTACATACACCATTGACAAACAAAAACTTTCTTTTCTAGACGTGGAAGTAATGATAAAGGATCATGAATTGGTAACTTCATTACACATCAAAAGCACAGACAGAAACAACCTGTTACATTTCTCAAGTTTCCACCAAATGAGTCTTAAACAGCATTTACCATACTCTCAACTGCTCAGAGTCAACAGAATATCATCGACTGAAGAATTATACCAGGCAAACAAAGACAAGATGATGATGAAATTTAAACAAAGAGCATACCCTGAGTCCGTGTTACACCAAGCTAATGAAAGAGCGAATAAAAAAAGCAGACAGGAATTATTAACGATGAAAAACTTGGGAGTAAGACATGAACACAATGTATTTGTATCAAACTACTCAACAAGAAGTCAAAAGATCAAACAAACTATCAAAAAATATTGGCCAATGTTACAAGCTGAAACGGAGTTCAACGGCATTTTCAATCAAAATCCCATATTTGCATACCAACGCACAACGAATTTGCAACAACTGTTGAAACAAAATAAGAACACTGTAACAGAGACATATAAGGGCACCATCCCCTGCCTTAATTGTGGAAGCTGTAACAACATCATTAAAGGTATTACACTGACACACCCTACCCAGGGCACCCCAATCAAATTACGTGTAACAGCGACCTGTGATTCTAGTTTTGTGGTGTACCTCCTCAAGTGCCCATGCGGCCTCACTTATGTGGGCAAAACGGAACGAAAGATAAAAATTCGAATAACAGAACATAAGAGCAACATAAGAATAAACAATCCTAAATCTGTTATTGCCACACATTTCAACAAATTCTCACATAACATCAGTCAACTTCGATTTCTCATCCTTGAACAAATCCAGCCACAAAATGGGCGGGACAATAAAAATTTTCTTTTACAAAGAGAACTTTACTGGATTTTCAATTTGGACTCTCTACACCCAAAAGGGCTGAATGACCGGGTGGAGTATAATTGTTACCTGTAAACTGACTTTCAAATTATCTAGTATCAATGTGCTTATATTGCGACCAAGATTTAATGATCTAGTGAATTTTTGTTTTATCTAATGTTTTTGGAGCTTTTTTCCAAATAACTTGTTTAAGAAATGTTTGTTGTTTTTTTCAGTCATGTATTACCCGCAACACGCATGGATTTTAAGTCTATTATTAACGGCAGAAAAAGAGTTGAATAGCACCTTAGGCCGATATTCGTCACAACTAATTCTTCGAGTGAGAGTCTTTCTTCCATAGCCACTAGCAAAGCCCATGCACGTCCCAATATTTACTTCCGGGGCACACTAGTCACATTTCCGATTCCGACGAACACAGAACGCGGAGGAGTCATGGTTGAATGGCGGGTTCAAGCAGGTATGCACTTCAGTCTGACTGATACCACTAAAGTTATGTACTTTGCACCGGTTCAAAGTAATAGCGGTCGACGGGGAGTTGAAATTAAAGCACGGGGGTGTTCACGTTAAACCGAGCACCGTGCTTCAAGCCGGGTCAAGTATTTTCTATCACGAAACTTAAGCACATTCACACACGCTAGTAAAGTCACTACCTTAAATATCACAGCCCTTCCGAGTGTGTCATTCACAGCGTTAAACCGAGCACTGCGTCTCAAGCCGGGTCAAGTATTTTCTATCACGAAACTTAAGCACATTCACACACGCTAGTAAAGTCACTGCCTTAAATATCACAGCCCTTCCGAGTGAGTCATTCACAGCGTCACTTACGAACCACGCACAGCCGACATAATAGTAGAGATTTCAACATGTTGTATGGAGCAATCTATCAAAAGCATGACTAACACACACATTGTTTGTATTTTCGTTATCTTCTCCTAAATGTACATTCTGGCACTAAAACCACTAAGAGACTACATTTTTGTTCATAGGGAGTATCCCCTGAGGAAGGGTGGACCCCGAAATGCATTGGGATTATAACCCTGTGACCCGAGTACCTGGGATTAAAACTCGTGACCCGAGTACCTATGTTTTCAACATTGAACAGTACTAATTGTGCAAAATGACAAATATCCGTGTAAGAAACACATTGAATACTTTACTGTGAAATTAAAACAGTTACAATTGCAGATATACATTGGATTATGTGTTATTAAAATGCGAAGTTCAGAGGAGTGCAAATTGGGATATACCTTCCACTGGTGAGGGAATTTTGCTTTGTATATACGCCACATCCCTTTGGACAGGGGATAAGATCCCATAGCACCCAAAGCAAGTTAAGCAGGATTACTTTCTGATTTACAAGAGTAACAAGGAGTGCGACCGATACCCTACTTCAGTCTTAAACTGCCATTTCGACATGGCAAAATAAACCTTTTGCCAGGCCTACACCTCCCTTTTTAATACATATAGGTCACCCCTAGGTTAGGCCCTGAACAGCCCATAGGGCAGCGTGGAGTGTATTTATAAAGTTGGACATGTACTTTTAGGTTATACATGTCCTGGTAGTGAAAAACTTCCAAATTATTTTTTCACTATTGTGAGGCCTACCTTTCCCATATGATAACACTGGGTTAACTAATTACATTTAATAAGTGATAACGTTTAATGGGGATCAGGTAGGAATTTCAAGTTTGGTGTCTAAAGAATTGTAATTTAAAACCCTCTTTAATGGTAAATCGAATTTTAAATCACAACTCTGAAAAGGCACTTTTAGAAAGTTGACATTTTCTTGTTGAAACCATTTGGTGCCTGCAGCCTACATCCTTGGCAAATTGACTTGGTGTAGCTGGCAGATGGTTTTTGTGAACTGCTCCCAGACAAGGATACAAAGAGGGACTAGGCATTGGCAGAATGGGCCATCTCTGACTTGATGAGGGGGAGGAGCTGTCATCTGGCGCACTTTCGCATCATAAAGCCTCTGCCTGAGCACACTCACAAAGGGGTTGACACTAATCTTTTGTGCCCTCAGTCAGGCTAGGGCCAAGGCAGGGAGGCAAGAAATTCCAAATACCTCTGGGTATGGAAACCTCCAGAACCATCTCCTACTTCAAAGCTGACTCCAGGTATAAATATTGGACCCTCAGATCCAACTCTTCAGTACATCTCTGGGCCTGTAGAAGACTCAGGGGGGTTTCTGTGCTGTGATGAGGACTACTACTCTGCTGCCCTGCTGCCTGAGTGAATAGGACAGACCTGCATCTTGAGCCCAAGACCACCAAAGGGACTCCAAGGGCTAGTTGTCAGGTCTCTTGATCAGACGCTCAGGGGCAGAAAACGTTCCAACCACCGTGAACCCAGCCTCTGAACTTTGTCTTCTGTGAGTTTTGCCCCCATGTGGTGCCTCTCCAGATCTGGACTCTTGGAAGCTGTGATCCAAGCAGAACCAACATAGTGCACCGCATTGGAACTGCAACTGCATGATGCACGCTCTGACACAGGACTCAGCAGCACTTTGGAACCGCCGCTGAGCAACACCTCCTCAACACAGGACCTCACATCACAGCCCTGCAACACCTCTTTGACACAGGACATCGCATCAAAGCCCCACAGCTCTTCAGAACTGCTGCTGCACGCTACATGCTCGACTCAGGACCTGGCATCGCAGCCATCGGAGTACTGTGTGGGTCGGAATTACAACCACACCATAATAAGTACTGATAGAAGCTGATGGAGCCTTGAAAAAGCTGCATGTAAAATACACGGAGGCGACGAAAGACGTGTTGGCATTGGCTTTTCGACTAGTCACAGATATTGATATTAAAGAAGGATCAAAAAAAGAACTAAAGATCAAGGATTCGCATTATTTTGTGCGTGAAGAATGTATATTGAAAAGTTTACTGAATTACTGTTATGATATAAAACTGTTGTGTTCTATGGGATTTGCACAATTCTTGTACCGGAGTTTAGGCAGCAGAAATTAGGAGAGATGGGTGGTTCTCTCCTCCTTTTTAGCACCACAAAAATACCAGCACCTAGGAAATGAAATAGTGAATATGTTCCAGGAGCGCCGTCCCTATAAGACAATACCACTATCCTTGTGTTTATACATAAAGCATGTTTCGCTACACCACGAGCGCTTGAGCTGACCAGCGTCTGGATGATCAGCAGGTCTTGAATATGATGCAGATAGATAGAGGGGCCAGTGCAGCTCTCTGAGGATGGGTGGGATTCCAATGTCCTTGAGACCTTCCACCAAGGGTGCTGAAACATGGGTGTTGATCCTAGAGGGAGTCAGGTGTGTCACTGGAATGCAACTAGCTGGGTCTTCCCACTATTGAGGAGGCCTTCACTTTGTGGAACAGACCTGGCAGCTTTCATCTTGTGTGCGATGCGTGTCCTTAAGCTGAGGTTGACATCTATGCAGAAGCCAAGGAAATTGGAATGTGTGTGTGGTGCGTGAGGTCAATCTTCCAAGAAGGATGTATATTTAGGGATACTTTCAGAACTTGAATGTGTCACAGGGCCCTTTTCTGAAGGCCGAGGCATCCACTAAACAACCACATTTCAGAAGGAATCCTGTCTAATTTGCATGTGCAGATTATCTTCAAGAAACGCTTTCAAGAAACGCCTCGCAGGCATCACTAGAAATGTGATTTAAGAGTAGTGACTTTCTAATAGGCTGGAAATTGATGTGATTCTAAAATGATCAAAACACTGAGACAAGTGAGCAGGGTTCCTCTCTCTGACAGGCTGTTTATACTTCTAAATGAAGCATTTCAAGTGCCGCATCTTGCATAATGCATGGTTGAAAGCTGTGTTTTGGTTTGCTTTTTTCTGAAATGATAAATATATGAATGAGCATCTCTGGGTACAAACACAGCCCAGACCTGCACATGTAATGAATGTTAATGCACTTCACAGGTAAGCCTTCATGCACAATAGATTATATGTATGGTGCACATAGGGGTCGAGGTAGCAAATCCCCATTAACATGTATGTATTTATCTTCAGTGTTTTAGACAATGGCTTTCTGGACTAGTGCAAGCGCTTCAACGCAATGTGGAGAGACAGAAAAGAAAAGATGAAAGTGTGGTGAGTCGTGCACCACCACCCTCCGGCCACGCCGAATCATTATGCTGGCTGGGCCGCGTGTTGCAAGCTGCAGTGGTAGGCTCCCAGTACGCAGGTCTCCAAAGAACTTAAACTATGCTGCGCAGCCGCGTCCGCCAACAGCGCCTATGGTGATTGGGCAAATTAGATCATGGGCCAGACTCGCAACCTGACGTCAGTGATTGAAGGTGTTGGATGGAATATTTTAGCCAGCCAGGAGCTGTTCCAGCCCCCTTAGCCTGCCATGAGCTGTGCCAGCCCCCAAGTTAAGAGCTTGGCAGTCTGTAGAGGTGTTAAATTGACGCGCTCCTGCACACAGCTGAGGAGCTATAAATGCCAAATTTCAGTGCGGTGATGCGGATCACCTCACTGAAATTCGTTAGTTTAACGCCTGATGCGTGATACTCAGCAGGGCTGGTGAGAGTGAAGAAGGAAAACAGGAGAAAAGAGTGGTAACAAGGTAACTGAGCTAACTGCTCACCAACGTCACCTCAAGAGGCTGGGAAATTGTGCACCGTTATATTGATTAACAGTAAAACCCGCTATTTAACAGCACATGTGTGTTGAAGCGCGTTATTATGACGTGTGAGGACAGCGGAGGAGAGAAAGTGACGATGCCTCGGAGAATTAACGGAATGGAAGCACAGATGGTATGTTGCCGCCTTATTTCCACCATGGATATGGATTTTCTCTCTGACTGCATCTGGGGTGGGAATATACCTTTCAAAAGTTTGTCAATGTCGACAGGTTTTGGTGATCACTTACTTGCCAAGGCATCCCACTGCTGTGAGTGGATTGTCTCACATATAAAATTATCCCGTAATAACATAACTTTGTGAGAGTAAACCACCTTGCAAGTGTAAATCCAACTTTGTATTTACAAAATTTGTATTTACACCCGCGGAACGAGCCATTGCACACGAGTTGAAATCCTGTGTGCAAATGGCTTTCTGAGCTAATCCCTACGCGCCGCACCCAGAAAAATATTTTGGGTGCTTTATGTCAAAGATGGCAGGCCTATTGCTCTCGCATGTACAAAAAGGGTGACCAACTGGCATGGGTGCAAATTCAGGACGGTGAGTGTAGAAATTCAGGACAAAGGGTCAAAATTCAGGACAAAAGGTACATATTACAGAAACATGAGAGGAATTTGCGCAATAGTATATAAGTAAGTAAACAGACAACCAACATAAGTACAAGTCAAAATGAGTTTATATTAGGTTGAGACAATCATGCACTTCATGGTTTTTTGGTATGCGTGCAGCTTTGAGAAACTCTGCAGGTCTTTTTGTGGTATTTCATATGATCATAATCTATTCATATGGTTACTGTACTGGGTTGTCCAGTCTGATATTTTGTTTACAGTTCATGGTCCTGAACAGGCATGTTTGGTAAAAGAAGATCTACTCGGATGGACTTTGTAACAAGCATCTCATATTTGAGGGCCATTTTGAGATAGAAAGCTGCATGCATAGAATTTAGCTGATGGGGACCTGCAGTGCTGGACTAGAGTACAGCCCTCCGAGTGGCCAGCTTTATATGTCAGATCACTTCACGCAATCCATGTCTGTTCAGCTGGTGATGACTGGTTTAGGGGCTGGTACAGTACCGAGTGATGAATAAGACCCATAGCAGACAGGTCTTGTGTGAGGGTAGGAGCATGAAGTGGGAAAAGGGCTTTATTAACCAGCCAGCATGAGCTATAATTGGCTGCAGACTGCTGCGTGTTATGGTATTATTGTGGGCCAGAACAATTAGATATGAGTTGACATTACTACATAATGCCCTGGCTAGCTGATGTCAGCTCTCCTTATTTTACCTGTATATGGGAAATTGTATACTGATTGGGCCATTTCATTTCTGTAAGCTGTAAACTGTAGATTCTCATTGATGCACAGAAGTGATCTACAGACTAGAAACGGTATACTGTGTTGAGGCACTGTCTTTTACATACAGAACATTTTCCATTGCATGGAAGCAAAATGACAAGATGCAGTTTTAGTAATAAAATTATATAGCGCCCAAATGATAATGTGTGGAAATGTGGTTTCAGCAAATATGTATCATTTGAACATCACCAAGAAAAGTGTTGATTTACAGGTATTTAAAAGTTATTGTAAGTTACAAAAAAACTGACAGCTTACTGCCTTTGTTTTCACATGTCCTTTACCAACACAACAAGACTGCCAACTAGTCCACTTAACTATTTTGTCTTTGACTGCAAAGTTATAGAATTTTGTAAACACCACTCCACATGTTAAAGGAATAAGCAGAAATTTGTCAGACGATACAGCCTTATATATGTCCTCAATTCTTGAACACGTAGGGCCTGATTCTGAGTTTGGTGGTATGGGAGCGAGGTGACACTGCCAAATCTCACTGCTGGCCAGATTACGAGTTCTTATCTGGCGAGCAGTCCTTTGGCGTTCCCATCGGGGTGCCTATAAAAAGGCACCTCAATGGGAACATCAGAGCAAGTCCCTGCACGGCACACTATGTGCTCACCTGCATGCATTCCCATGGCCCTGAGACACCCAGGGGCCCTAGAGGGCCCCCTTCGTTCCCTCATTGCCAGCCTTTTCATGGCCGGCTCACCGCCAAGAAAAGGCTGGCAATGAAGAAACTTGTAATATGCTTGGTGGTCCCTCAGCTGCACTGCCAGCATATTACTGCCTCACATTGCTGCAACACCGCCGGGGAGCAGTGATTCCTCGTGGTTGCAGGGGGTCTGTGGCAGTCCGACCGCCAAACTCAAAATAGGGCGGTCAGAGCACAGGTGTGGCAGCAGTAGGTAATGAGGGAGAAATCCATCCAAGGCTGCAGCACGAGGTACTTGCCTGGCAGGTTACAGTGTGGCACTAGAAGATTTTGGGATTAGTGCACACCAGTCATGTTATGTTAGACATTTCTAATTGTGATCTTCGTCCTTCATTAACTAGAAATGTTGACATAAAAACTGGACAGAAACGGGGATTACACTAAAATGAAATCTCTCTGTTCATAGACTATGCCTTGCTACCAGTCCATCCCCCAATCTGCTCCTGATGAACTTTCGCCGTAGGGCCTGGGGCACTGCATAGGCTACAGGAATGATAACTAAGCCCATTTCAGGGCCGGCTTTACTGCTGCTTCCACCCGGTGTGGTAATCTTTGTTGGTGCTGCCCCCCCCAACAACCTCATTCTCCAAGGATTCCCTCAGTACCACCAATCAACAGTGTCCCTCTTTTCTCTATATACACTCTCCCATGTGTATTTAATTTTTTTATAGTGGCACTCATCCCAATGTAGTGTCAAGAGCGCTTCACATCACGCACACATTATTTAGAGACAATGACTCATAAATGTGTAAGACAATGTAGAGGAAATATTACTTAAGACAACGAGGTCTGCAAGATGTAGGAGTTACATGCCATTCATACTGGTAGGCTTTATACGCAGGGCCAATGGAATTAAGCGGCAGGGTGACTAAATTATACAGCAAGTAAAGGCGAATTATTCAGCATAATATGGCACATATTTTCTAGTATGACTTTATTATTTTTAATTTCAATACATGGTAAATTGGTAATACTGTCTGAGCAAATATTTACCCTCATTGATACCAGCTTAACAACTAATGGGCTCTTATGAGGCCCTACCGGCACTATTGCGCAGCCGGAACGTCACTTTTTTGATGTTCCGGTGGCACAATGTGCCACTGGCATATTTATAAGGCCACGTAAAGCCACGTTACATGGCTTTTCATGGCCTTATAAATATGTCCCACTTTCACACAGAAAATTGCATGAAAGAGGCATCCATGGGTGTTGCTGAGAGCGTTCCCAGCAGCATCCATGGCTTTTTGACACTGCCCCAGATTTACGAGCAATCGTTATTCTGAGACTGCACCAAAAACGTATGCCTCCCCAGGGGAGTCGTAAGGGAGGCACAACGAGGAGAAATATCTTCATTTCTCCTCGTTTTCTCTCTTTCTATGGTAGAAAGAGAAAAAAGCATCTTGTGATTGTTTTTGTGCAGGAAGGTTTCTCTTCCTGCACAAAAATAATCATCCCCGCATCGCAGGCACCCTTGGTGCAAAGGTGCCTGCGTTGGTGCACGGCAGCCCATTGTGCTCCGGACAAAAAGGACAGATATACGGCACATTCCTGCCCTTTTGCCGTAGGGCTGTGCTGCCCTATGGCAAAACAACTATAAATGAGGCCTTTAATACATAAATAAGCATCAGAAAGATGACGATTGAAGGCCCTTCCACCATGCATGAACACAATTTGCCCCTCTTTTAGTAACTTTTGACCCATTTGACCTAGAAACAATTTTTATTTGTTAACATTTTCAGATTATGCAACAGATAATTGGCTATATGGTTAATGCAACAAATCAATAATAATGGCAAAAAAACTGTGGATGCAGAAGTGAATAATTCCAGTTGCCCCGATTATATGTTAAGAATGCCTTGAGTAGTACTAACAGAACGGCTCGAAAAGCACACCCCCACTGGGTCAAGACACTAGCGAGGAAAATAGTAAACTTCTGGTATGCTATCTCTTTATCTCTCTACCTTAATTCCTATCCTTTCCCCTTTCGCTCTCTCCTTTTCCCTTACGGTGACAGTGGATAGGGGACAGTAAAGCATATATCAACCGAAAATGTACTACAACTAACACAGCCAGTTCGGGCTGCCACCCTGTAACGACAAAGCGTTGACGATTACATGTTATATGTTATAAAAAACAATAAAAAATATATCGAAATAAGAATGCTTGGTCTGATACTGTCTTTATTGTTCCCTCATGAATACATTGCTATTGATTTCTGTGGTCTCTCCATGTATGGACTTATGGAACTGTCCTGTACTGTATGGTCTCTTGAGCTTTGTTAATAAAAATAATTTAAAAAAAAGAATGCTTGGTCTGGATAAATACAAACTCCGGGTTTTAAACATAACAAAGTGGTTGGGGTTGTTCTTACTAATACATATATATTATTATCCAAATGAACTCACTGAACTATCTTTATAAAAACAATGTTTTTGAACTGCATGTTACACTTTGTGCTTTGCAAGAGGCACATTATCCCTCTGCTCTACTTTAAAACTGGGATCAGTCAAAGCTCAGATATCTCTCAAGGAGATACATTAATCACAAAAGTTAAATTGTCTTTTTTATGGTGGCATAATAATTGCAGGCTGGCAAAGAACACAGAAGTCTTTGCCATTAGCCCTGTGGTCTATTTAAAAATGCAGCGCACCCGGAACCCCAAAGCATTGTTCCTGTTTCAGTTGCACTTAAGTTGAACTTAGTTTGTTATTTATTCGTCCTTCTGAACACCAGGCAGAATTGTACTATTAAATATGTTAGCAAGAACACTTCTAATAAGCCTGTCTCTGAAACTTTATAGATTCCACCATAGTTGTAAACTGTTTAGAAAAAGAAGAATGTAAGCCCTGACACACCCCATGCTGTAGCTGCAGCATGGCCCATTGTATGAGTGGATTGGCCACTGGCAGAAGGACAATGGGGCTGACAGACTGCGAGGTCTGGGAGGGGCTGTGGAAGCCTCTTCACTTCAGAAATGTGAGCTGGCCCCCAACAGCGAGTGCTGTAAAACTCCTGAGGTTTCTCACAGGGGGCATCGCAGATTCCTGGAAACCCCAGAATTATGGACAAAAGTCATTCGTAAAAAGAATTATGACGGACAGCGGACTTGGCAATGAAATGACGGACGGTCCGTGAACTTGGTCACCCTACATACAAAGGCCCTACCTTCAGGCCCTGTAGATGTGGCATGAACGAATATACAAGATATGAGGACCTTAACTATTAATGTACTTTGAACTTGGGTTTTACGTAGGGGTAGTATATCCAATCGAAAACTCACCAGCAAGAAGTGCCAAAGGGGTTTAAGCTATTGTAGGGGAATGCACCAATCAGATTTGAGTTTTTCTCCATAATACTGGCAAGTATCAATTTTGGAGAAGAGAGGGTAATTCGG
Source organism: Triturus cristatus (assembly GCF_964204655.1). Lineage (NCBI taxonomy): Eukaryota > Metazoa > Chordata > Amphibia > Caudata > Salamandridae > Triturus > Triturus cristatus. The sequence continues at coordinate 162,367,703 of NC_140591.1, forward strand.
GATTTCCCTTCAGGCACATGTTCTCTATGTTCCCTCTGTCTGCAGTTGGTGGCCCACGAGATAAGAAGCTTGAAGCAGTTCATACGTTGTAAAGGAATGAGTGGGCGCCTAAAGCTCTGCTTAGAAGACTGCGTCCAGCGTCATCAAATGCCAGCACACTGAATACCAAGGATGTGTACCTTTCATTCCACTTCATGCCTCTTTAATGCCCTATCAGACACTCCCATCCTCTTTCTCTCACTCTTTCAAGTTCCCGCTTTCTCCCTTTGTGAAGTTTTTTAATCTTTCTTTTTCTCTCTTTTTCCCCCTCTCAAATTAAGCACTGACTTGAAGGGACAGTTAAGGACTTCATAGAACAGAGAGTCAGTAGTGTTGCAGAGTTACCTCTTTCAATCCCAGATCCTGCCGGCTTCCTGCATCTGTAGTTCAGAGTGATAGACACTGGGGCGCGCTGTCTAAGTGTTGGGCGGGGCTTGGTCCCAAGGTAGCAAAGCTGATGTTTTTCAAGTGTAGAGACAACCATGTATCACTGACTCAATATCTCGCGCAGTGGCGTAACAAAACTTGACAGGGCCCCCCTGCAAGGTACATGGAGGAGCCCCGCTCCGGATTTAATCAGGAGCTCTCAGGCCAGAGTACTGTGCTGAGGGGGCCCCCTGCAGCTCGCCCCCCCCCACACTGCAGCAGCTGCTGAGGCTTGTGTTACGCCACTGAGCACGAGTGCAACTCTACAAAAACACCAGGGCCAGGATGAAATTCAAGCCAGAGCTGATGGAGAGCACAAGTGCTCGCACCTTCCTCCGCTTGGAACTTTTGCAGCCCTGACAACAATCCTTGGCACAGGTCCTACAAGCTCTGTCATTGCCATGAAGCCCTGCATAGCCACAACCTCAGACCAAAGGAAGAACCAATGGAGGAAAGTCACCTTCCCAAGCAGTCTAACATTTTCCCACAGTTCCTCTAGGAACAACCTTGGTTCTATAGATCAGCGAGTTAAAGGTTTGAACCACTGACTTTAATTGACAAATGGTTTAAGTTACTTTTCTAATTTTCATTATCGTGTGTCTCAGGTTGTAGTACTGGCTTTTACTTTTTATGAAGGTTGTTTACGCTCAATGCTTAAGTAGAGTTGGTGGTTGCAGGTGGATGTATATATACACAGAACGGGCCTGAGGAGATTTGAAAGACCAGCGAGGGCAACCTCCCCAGTTCCAATAACTCAGTACACACTGAGCCCTCGGGTCTGGTACAACAAGAGAAAGAAAAAGGGGCTGACTTACTAGGGGGTGTCCCTTTTAAGTTCGGTTTCCCTCACCCACCAATGGTGGCATGCTTCATCATTGGGAATCCTCCTCGCACCATGAAGTCTAGTCAGCGTGCGGGCTACAACCCCCTCGCTGCGAGAGAGGAGCTCAGGGATATTTTATATTAGAGGGGTTGTTACTTAAACCCAATGTGAGCTAGTGGGGTGTCGTGAGAGGTGCAGTGCAAATAAGTGAGTGAGTTAAAACTAACTACAAGGTTAACCTCCTGACCTTTATTCTGGCTACCTTGTGCTAGAGTTAAAAACAAAAGATACGACTGAAACCATTAGATTCAGTCGTACTGGATGGTGATCGGCATGTTTCAGCCAGAAAAAAAATGATCAATAAGAACTGGCACATCCTGAACTAAGGCAAACAATCTTTACAAAAACCTATGTTCGCCCTCACACGGAGTTGCAATCTCAAAGACAGCTTGGGACACACCAGACCATGGCCAGTTAAACCAACAAAGCAGAATATGCTCTGGGGTCTTCCACCAGTACAGGGACATTCTCCTTGTGGTACATGCGGAGTATGTGCGCAGACTTCCGTAACCAAGACGATTGATATTGGCAACCCTAAGCCATGGGAACTGAGGCACCACGTGAATTGCAACAGTGAGAGAGCGATATACCTCATCACGTGTCCATGTGGACTTGGATACGTTGGCATGACCACCTGCAAAATTAGAATCCGAATATCAGAACACAAAAGTACCATAGATGTGAGAAGCAGGCAACAAAAAGGAACAACACATTTTTTGGAGAAGAACCACCAAGCAGATGCCATGAGATGGACAGTCCTCGATAAACTTAACTTGTCTCCCACAACACCCAATATGACTAAGAGGCTATTGAGAATTGAACAGAGATGGGTGTTTAGGCTGGGTACATCAGAAAGAGGGCTGAACGATGAGATACCATGGCTATCCCTTTCTTAGACAGTCCTTTTATTTCATTAGGATACCAAATGCCTAGCAGACAAGACTAACTTTCGGGGGAGCCAGGTCAATGACTACATACACCCCAGCTACACACATGATCTATTCAATTTTTAGGAAATAAGTATGTCACGCTCATCTTGTAACTCAAATACGCCTGGTGTTAGATACATGACACAACACAGACCAGCCTTGTTATGTATATAACATACTTGCCCTACATGGACAAACAATGCCCAGGTCGTTGCTAATCTAAAACTGATTTATATACCATATATCTTTATCAACACCATCCACATTCCATTTTCCCTATAATTTAACATATTTTGTTTTCCCTCGGCTACCTGCAACCACGGGTAACCGCTTCTTAGCATTCGGAATTCCAGTTTTCTATCATTTGTTTGTTTAAGAGTTCACGCAATCAACTCCTGTACTTGGGGCTTCCTGTATGCCTGACAATATTCCAGCAGTGCATTTCAGACGCCGCTGTCTGACATCGCTGTTCAAGGGCATACGTCACGGTATCTCCACTCATGATAGCGTTAAGTTAAGTGATTTGTCCAGCGGCTTACTGTCCAGAGCCCGACCGCCCTCCGGTGAGTTTCACCACTCAATAACTCTCAACACAACACGGGACTAGGTGGCAAAATCACCAAATTTTAAATGTGACCTTGGCAGCTACAAACTCCATCTTTTTTAAGTGTGGGCAGCATACTCTGCTCCGCTGGTGGAGTTTGCAAAGTTTTGCCACTCTGGCGCTTCACTTGGAGAGCAGAGTTTGGGCAACTCCACCTACTGCCAGCAGAGTGGAGTTTTAAGTAGTTTTTTCTTTAAATGAGCAGCAGGCGGAAGTGAGGACATCATGGGGCACCGGAAATGGAGCAGGAAGCAGTGTGCTTCACGTACTCCTTTGCAGAGGGGGAGAGTAAACAGGAGGGACATGCCCAGAGCCCTCAGGTGCCGCCCACTGCCAACAAAGGGAGGGAGCCAAGTGGCCCGAGCAAGAGCCTCAGTCTCAATGCCCGGGAGCAACACAGAAGGCGAGCAATGCAGAATGCTGAGAGGTGAGTGTGGCTTCAACAAGCCCTGCCCACTCCCCCAGGCAAGCCTCTCTAACCCCAAAGCCTCCGACAGCATCTCTAGACAGAGGTCAGGCAGCGCATGGGCAAGCGGAACACAGCAATGCTAGGCATGCAGGCATGTGGGCTGGGACAGTTATCGGAAGGTGTGATCATTGGCAGTGGACCCACGGCTGCAGCAAGTTCATACTCGGGGAATTTAAGTTGAAATAATTGACTTTTATTTGTGGGAGTAATGGATAATAACTAGGGCGGAGCAGAACTCCATGAATTTCACAGAGTTTTTCGGCAACTCTTCGGAATTCCGCGTAGTGCAATTCTGTGAAACTCCGCCCACCCTTAATCTTTTCCCGCTCAAATCTTTTCAGAGCCAAAGCTGTAGTTTTCAAACCATGACCTGATCTATCTGTTTCAAGGGGCTTTTGAGGGCTACAGCATTCTGACGCTATGACAATGAAGGTTTTTTACACACAGAAAAAGACTAGGGCCCTGATTTAAAGACCGTGGCAGAGGGGTACTCAGAAACGTGATGTATATCCTGCCCGTCTCATTACCAGTGCATTATATCCTAATGCACCTGTAATAAGGCAAACAGGATTATGTCAAACTCTAAATCATACCTTAAGCTCCAAGGTAAAATGATTGACCAGCGCAACCTGTTATGCTATCCGACCCCAACTTCACCGTGGACAGCTCTAAATCGTGCCTAACTGAAAGGCAACTGTAAATATTTAATTGTATTGGCACCTGTATTTGATTATTTAAGCACCAATATGTGTTACACTCAATGGGGCATAAATTATTTTGTCTTAGTTATGTCCGTAAATGACATTAGAAATTGAAAAATGCAACTATTTATGAAAAAGGGGAAATATATCCACATAGTTTTTCTGCTGAAGGTATTAGGCCCAAAGAAACACTGATCAAAACCCAATTCCCAAGGATAAAGAACTGGAGAGTGGAGCATTATAAAACATTTTTGTGGGGACGCCATTTTGTGCTTAAATGTGATCACAAATCTTGGATTTGTCTTTTGTAAAGCAACAAAAGGACTGGTAAAGCTTTAGATAGGTTAATTAGAATATTGTCAAGATTATTTGAATTAAATTTTAGTATTGAATATAATGGGGGAAGGTTTATTGCAGAGCAGATTTGTTGTCCCGGTTGCTGCTCAAAGAAAATTAAAATAACTATTTTTCAGATGAACAGGAATTAGTTGAGGCTTCTCTAGGAAATTGGGTTACGCGTTGAGGTGGGTGAAACCCTACTCAAACAGTAATCACCACTCCTGTCAGGGAGAAGTCACAAGCAAACCCCAAATTTGCCTTTGTTTAACCTTCTGGTAGCTTGGCACAAGGCAGTCAGGCTTAACTTAGAAGCAATGTGTAAAGTATTTATGCAGCACTACAAACAGTAATAATGTGAAAATACAACACAAGGATAATCGTCCAGCAAAATAGAGTAAAACTAAATAAATTATTTGAGATCAAAACAACAAAAATCCAATCAATATAACCAGAGATATGCAATTTTAAAAATGTAACTGAAAATAATGCCTAGAAGCACAAATCGGCAACTACTGTGGTTATCTGGTCGCACCAGACCGGGGCAAAGCCACAGGTTCAGGCAGATGGCGATGGAGTGCAAGCTGGATACAGGTACCAATTTAGACTCGCAGAACAAAGTACTCTAAATCCTGGTTGCAGAGTGTTGCAAGATCACGCGATAGGGATCCAATGTGCATTGTTGGCTCTAAAGAAGCTGTGATGTGAGGTCCTGCATTGTCATTGTGGATATCGTTGATGGGGTGGCCTGCGATGTGAAGTCCTGCTTCGAAGATGCATTGTGCTGCCGTGGTTCTGAAAAAGCTGCAAGGTAGGGATTGCGAGGTCCTGCATTATCATTGAGGTTGCCTTCGATGGAGGGCTTGCGATGCGAAGTCCAGCGTTGAGGATGCATCATGCAACAGGGGTTTTGAGGACCTACAGGCTGCAGTGCGATATCCTGTTTCTAGAAGATGTTGCACAGCTCTGGTCCGATGAGGAGCTGCAAGGAGATGTGTTGAGCTGCAAGGGTTCCCCCCAAAAAAACACAGCTGGGCTTGCAGAGCACCTTCAGGCCCACTCCAAGGGTCCAGGACCTGGGTGGCACCACTTGAGGGCACTGGCGTAACGAAAATTGAGGGGGCCTCCCTGCACGGTACGAAGAGGGCCCCCCTCCAGGCTCAATTAGGAGCTCTCTGGCCAGAGTGCAGTGTCGAGGGGGTCCCCTGGAGCTTGGGGCCCCCCTGCACAGAGGGGGCTGCGGGGGGCCTGTGTTACACCCCTGCTTGAGGAGCAAGACTCACAGCGGACGGAGTCAAGGTGCTGGGTTCAAGGCAGCCACGGCCACTGCAGGTAAGAGCGGTGGGGCCCGGTCAGGGGGATTTCGATGGAGGATGGCGAGGGAAAATTAAACAAATAAGTAATTTTCCCTCGTCATCTCCCGTCGAAATCCTCCCTCACTGGGCCCCACCGCTCTTACCTGCAGCGGCCGTGGCAGGTTCAAGGTTAATGGAGCCTTTTTTGTCTGTGGGGCTCTGATCAGGAGGTCAGCCAACTATATCTTGGAGTCAGTACACCACACTTCCAGCAGCCAGGAGAACAAATGGGTACACACTCCTAACAAATTATACCAACGTCTTTATGAAATAACAAAGTCCATTGGTGCTTCTAGAGGGTAGGGGTGACTGCCGGTCACTGCAAGACTGGATAACTCAACATTAGGTCAACACTGATCTTTCAAAGCACTCATCTTCAGTCATCCAAAGAGACATCACAATTTTTGTAGAGTTAGAAGATGTTTCTTTATATTGTTTTCATTTTAGCGAGCCAACACATGTTTCATAACTGACTTCATCAGGGTTAGAAACCACATATCACATAAAACAATTCATTTTTACTCAAATTGCTTAATATTTCCTAATCAGCTTACTCACGCAAACTTCAATTTAAATGTTCATACAGAAGACCAAATAGGATACCAAATAATTATTGCCCCATTGAGTGTAATCCATATTGGTGCTTAAATCATCAAATAAAGGGGCCAATACAAGTAAATGGTTACAGTTGCCTTGTAGTTAGGCGCGATATAGAGCTCACCACCAAAAAGTTGGGGTCAAATAGGCATAACAGGTTGCACTGGTCAACAATTTTACCTTGTAACCTAGGGTCTGATTTAGAGTCTGGCGGATATCCCTTCTGCTCTATTACCAGTGCATAAGGATATAATGCACTGGTAATGAGACAGTCAGGATATACATCATGTTTCTGATGGAGTACTCCTCCGTTAGGCTCTAAATCAGGGCCCTTGTCTTTTTCTGTGTGTCAAAACCCTTAATTGTTATAAGATCAGGATGCTGTAGCCCTCAAAAGCCCCTTGAAGCAGACAGATCAGGTCCTGGTTCCCACTAAAAACTTCAGTTTTTGCTCCGAAAGTGAAAAGCGGGAAAATATGTTTTTTTTTAGCTGCCAAGGTCGCATCCTAAATTTTGTGCCTTTACTACCTAGTCCCGCTGTGTGTTTTACTTAATTTGCTGCTATGGGTGAATTTTTTTTGTATTTAGTTAATGCCTGTGATACGTCATATGTAGAGCTACCAAAGCATTTTTTACATAATTAGTTCCAGGTTCCTGTATGGTTTTGAAACTGAAGGTTCCTCTTGCAGATTGTTGCTGCCTGTGAGGTGAGGTAGCATTTCATCTGAACTCCAGTAAATATAAAGACACTTGATAACTCCAGACGAGCATCATTTCAGTGACGACACGCAACTAGCTCTGATCGCTGGCAGTTTCTCAATCCAGCCACCCATTGCTGTAAAGCTACATTGGAGATTTGGCCTCCCTGCTAACAGAGATTGGTTAAGTGGCGTCCTTTAACTTGAGGTTTGTGCCAGTGTTCACACTGACCATTCAGCTTCTGGAAGGAAATACTGTACGTCACATGACAGCATGTTGTCAGCCATCTTGGTTATCCTGTAGCATCATCACTAAATGTATAAATTATCCCAGAGGAAGTCAGCAGCCACAAAAACCCATGTGCTGTAACATTTGTGTATATACAGTACAGAATAACATGGAAGGGGTTGCACCTGCAGCAATACAGGGAATTCCTTCAAATAATTGGGAACAAAGGGAGGACGTCTTTGAGGAACATTTAAAAGCTACAGATGAGGATGTGCTTATGCTAAAGAAAAAAGCTTTATTGGTGCATAGTTTAGGTCCAGAAGAGAGGCACATTCTAAAGAATATGCCATTGTAAAAAGTCAAAATATGCACTGGTGAGGTAAGAGGTGAGACTTTGTTTGTGGTGGTTGAGTGGGCTACCATACTATAGACTCTGTACAAAAGCTGTAATCCTCCTAAAAATATTGTATTGGAAAGACATAAGTTCTTACAATTTCAACATCTTGGAGAACCAATAGATCAATTTGCAGCATCTTTTGCATCAATCACTGTTATGCTTATCCTCATGACTTAATTTGTCAGAAATCAGCAAAGAGTGAGAAGATAAAGTAAGGACTGATAACTGCTGGGGACCCCACTTTGGAATCTGCACCTGAAATAGCGCATGAAACCGATCATTATGGAAATGCCATTAGCAAAAGAGAGACGTTCTATAAAAGAGACAAAACATGTCTCAAAGAACATTCTAATTATGGGGAAGAGTGGTTCTCATAATATAAGAAACAGGAAGAAGGGTGTTATAGATATGGTTAGGAGGTCACATGCAGTCTTAATAGGAAAACTGGCTTCCAGAGACCCCTGAAGGGTCTCACAGAGGATCCATCTCATAGAGACTGGATTGAATTCTTTTCTCATCTTTTGACTCAGACAGAAGGGAAAATATAGAATACCCAGATCTGCTCGATGACGTATAGTTTTGCAGCCGGTCGAGTACAATGTTGTAGTTGACTGTCTCATACGCAGAAGAGAGATCAAGTTTGACCAGCACTGTAGTGTGGCCATCATCCATTTAGCAAATTAGTTATTTTATAATGACAGCATTGCTCAGTTGGCCTTTCCTGTGGATTTGGAGCCCATTTGGTGACCTTGGATGGAGCAGAGGAAGGGTGTCAAACATTGGAATCTCCTTACCATGTGGGCCAATTCTGGAAACCACCATTCTCTTTGAGCAGTGAGTATGACTAGCCTTGAATGTATTACTATCCCAGACGGTCACCTTCCCAGTGTTTGTTGCCTTATCCCACTGCAAGATGTCGTCCACCTCTTTTCCTGTGATGTAATTTCCTGCCTAGCCCATATTTAAGGAGGCTTTGTTCCAAGAAGAATGTGTTGTCGTACACTTCTTTCCCTTTTTTGGCTTTTTTTTTTTTGATACCTTATTTTGTGTGAACCTTTGCTTCATTTTTCAGCTGCAGGATTCTTGTTGGATTCTTTCTTCTGGAAGGCCATATGCAGGGCTCTTTCTTAACACTGATTTCAATGTGTTTTTGGTGCTTTCTGTGCCAACTCCTGTACCATCTGATATCTTCAATCATGAAATACCAATATTGCTGTGGGATTTTCACCTGCCTTTGGTGGATTTGTCCTCCTAACAGGGGCTGTCTTCAGGAGACACTTCACACCCTTCCTGTAAAGTGCAGGGTGGCAATGTGGCTGCTAGGAGGAGCTACTATCTCTTCTGGCAAGAAAGAAGAATACTAGAAACCCCTTTACAGAGTCCAGTCCTTGACTCATTGGTGAAGCATTTTACAATATGTAGCTTACTGGATCAATACAAGAAACAGATTTTAGAACATTCCCTTTAAGACCCAATGAGATGAATAGACCTAAGACTTCATGTACTAAAGTTTTTGCGGTTGCAAAGCCTGTGAATTAGGATTTGTGACTGTAAAACACTTTTTACAGGTTATGAGATGAGGAGCTTTCAAACCCTTTCCAAATGACAAACAGAAGGAGCATAAAAAGGGTGTTCCCTATTTCTTTTCGAGCTGAAAAAGAATGTATCAATGGTTTGAGACTTTAATTGTATTCACAAACCATTAAAAAGTTTCCACCTCTCAAGCCGTGGCGGCAAATGATTCACAAAGGGGACTGGTTTTGCGTGGTCACAGTGTTTCCATTTAGGGAATTTATTTTTATAAAGCAACCTATATCTCTTAAAGAGACAGGTGCTGCTCCTTAATTTTTTTTTTCCAATTTGTGAGCTTCCCTTTTCGGAATTGATTACTGCCCCACAAGTTTTTTTCAAAACGGTTTAAGAGTGTCACTAAGTCACTATATTGGTTTGGAATGTTTCTTGCCCTTAATTTAAACCGTCAAATGCAGAGTCCACGGTGCCCTCTGAAGCATCCGGGGGGCATAGTGGACTTCACATTTGAAGGTTTAAATATCAATCCATCTGGTTTTGGGTAAACTTCTCCTATGACAATGTGACCAGGCCCGTGTTCCCAATGGGGCCTTGATGACAAGATAGTAGGGCTACGTCCCAAATAGGATTTCATGTGAGTTTTTTTTATAAAACTATGTTTTGCACGGCCATCTATGCATGACAAGAATTGGCACTAATTAGTTCTTGTTTTCCTTATATTAGGGCTATTCACCGGTCCCGGTGAATGCCACGGACCCTATAGGGCCAGTACGGGCAAGAAACATGTCGACCCATGCTAATTACTCTATAGATAATTAGGTCCAACAGTTCCATTACTGCTTTTAATCTTATCATGGATTCCACCATAACCTGCCCCAAAAATCTTTTTGACAGAGTAATTCCACAGATAATTTTAACATAATTCCTTTGGCCCAGTCTTAAACCTTTTGGACAAAACTTCTGGAGGTAAATCTAATTCAGAAAAGGGATGTTCATCGAGCCATCTGGTTGCTTAACTGAAGATAAAAGAAAGATCTCCACAAAGTGGCCCAAATTCGGCCCATTAGGTATTGAACTTCCCAGTCATGCAGGACCTGAAGATAAAGCATACCACCTCTCTGTATCCAAAAAATGGAAGCTCCATTAAAAAAGGGACACTCCTAACCTAGCCTAGAAGTAGCTTAACAGAACCACAAAGACAACGTAGATAGATTTTTTCGCCAAACTGTCATGCTTCATTTTTCTGTGTCATAGTTTGAGATGATGTAGGACGATGGACCTACCAACCTTTCTTCCCCCCACCCTTGTTCACCATAGATGAGATTAGCATTGCATCATTTCCTTCACTTTCCTTTTTACTAATTATATTTGACAGAAAACTGGTGTAACTACGACGTAACATTTCCTGATGAACTCAGCTTGGTCTTTTTCTATATTTCTATGTATATATGTCTGTATGTGTGCATGTATATGGTATGTCTATAGAATGGACTTAGCCAAAAGGCAAAGAAGTGATGTACATGATCAAAGGCAAGTATAAAGTCAATGAGTACCAGGAAAGGAAGCTGGGCTGTGGACGGTTAATCCATTATGATGATGTGTTTTTTAAACACCTGAGTCTTCAAACCTTTCCCAAACTGGAGTAGAGTTGGGGTGATCTTGATGGATACAGAGATTTTTTTCCATATCCTGGATGCATTTATGGTAAAAGCCTGTTGTCTTCTTTTTCTCTTTTTTCACAGCTTAGTCTACAGTTTGATTGTATCCTGTCTGTGGGTGTGCTCAGAACCACCTTTCAGCTTGCAAGATAAGCGGGGATGCTGGCTTTGTAAATGATGCAACTGGTTTTGAAAATTGTGTTGACCCGCAAGGGGAGCCACTAGAGTTCCGTCAAAATAGGGAAAATGTGCTAATTTCTTCAGGCATTGGGTGATATATGCTGTGGCTTGCAGGATGTCCCTAAGGGGTGGCAGTGTGGAGTCTGGGAGGCCATGCAATATGGTATTACCACCGTAAAGGTGCAAGAGTACGAGGAATTGAGCAGAGGTTCTTAAGTCACTTTCTGGAAGAAATGGGGTGCCTTTCCCTAAAAGAGAGAGCTGGTACTAGGCCATCGTTGTTATTTTTTTAATTGTGATCCTTGTGGATAAGGTTGGTGTGCAGGGTGAATTCAAGTGACTTGGCATTCGGGGAGAGATGGGGCTCAACGCCATCAAGGTTTGTTCCATTAAGCCAGGTTTGTATTGTACCTTGTTTGTTGTTCTTGGCAAAAAAAAGGAATTCTGTCTTGTGTTGAGATTCAAGTAGGTACTGGGGATCCAGGTCTGGATGATGTGCAAGCAGTGTTTGAGACCTTGGATTTCTGAAGAGGAGACTTTCAAATAGAGTTGTATATCATCAGTAGATTGGTAAATCCTGATACTGTTATATGTGAGTAGAGCATCAGATGGCTTCCTCTAAAGGTTGACGATGACAGGAGACAGTATGGAACTCTGGGAGCTCGACATGTGATAGGAATCTTTTGTCACCTGGAGGTGCTGATGTTAAAAAAATGGTGTTGGTTGGAAAGGTAAGAGAGGAACCAGTGAAGATGATTGCCGGTGAATCCCATTTGAGCTTCTAGGGTGGGTATGAGGGTGGGATGGTCAACTGTGTCGAAGGTAGATCTGAGGTTCAGCCATATCAGGAGGCAGAGGAAATCTTCATCTGTGGATGAGAAGGCATCGGTTATGATGTGCAAGATGGCGGCCTCCATGCTGCAGTGTGATCTGAATCTAGACTAGTAGTTGCGCAGGAGATGTTTAGCATTGATGTGACCTTGGCGTTGAACTTAGAGTGCTTTCTCAATGATCTTGCACATAAATAGTAGATGAACGACGGGCTAGTAGTTGGTAAGATCAGTAGGGTCTAGTGTAGGTTTCTTTAGGAGTGGGAGGATCTGGCCTGTCTTGAGAGCTTCTGGAAAGATGCCTTTAGTGGTGGAGCTTTTGACATTGAGCAGTTCATTTAAGAGACATTACCAGAGAGCTTTGATGAAGGAAGATGGTAAGACATCATCTTCATAAGAAGTGGCTTTGAGGGAATTGAGTATGTCAGAGGGATCTGGAAGAGATAGGGCTTTGAAAACTGATCATTGCAGGGTTCTACTGGAAGGGGTGAGTGTAAGAGATGAAGCAGGCTTCATATTGTGAATGTGCTGTTGATCTACTGTATATTTTCACTGAAGAAGAGGTTGATGGCATTGCACTTTTCTGTGGAGTGAGGAATAGGTTGGGTCCGGTAGGGGGTTGATACAGTGGTATTTGCTGCTGGTAGCTTCATTCAAATGTGTTGTATCAAAAACTCCTCACAAGTTCTGTTTTTTTCTTCCATTGCCATTCCTGTCTGTGGATGGGTCTTTTATTGTCAGCGACGTTCTTTGAATACCAGGGTGTTGTAGGCTTTGGCTTGCAATTGCATATTGCAATTGGGATGTGGGTTTTCACATAGCTTTCCAAAAGATTGTTAAAGTTGTTTAGAAGGGTGTTTACATTGGATGTGGAGTTAATTGGGTGAGACATGAGTTCAAGCATCTCTATGGAGATGTCTTTGAACGATCTGAAGGTGTGGTCTTCTCTGTTGTGTTTACCTTGGTTTGCTGGTAGTAATCTGAGCAGGGAAATAGGGATGCAGATTGACTAGTCCAGTCCTTGGGTTTTGTGGTTTGCATTGAATTAATGGTGACATTGAAAAGACAAGGCTGGGGATGTGGACACTTTGTAGTGTGTTGGTTATGTGACATGCTGTATCACTCTGAGGGGGATATTCTCAAGAACGTGTGATAATTATCGCAAAATTAGCTTAACGCAACTTTGCATATCGCAGTTCATTTCAGGAAAACAACGCCGTGTCAATGTAGTATTCTCAACCCGGTGGCACCATGCGATAGTCTCACGATAATGCGTCAAATGACCTCGTTAAAATAAACGCGAGTCTGGAAAAACACGAAACACAAATGCGACAAAAAGTTGCGATGTGGCCAATCGCGATCCAAAAATCAGTGTTAAGCTGCGCCAGGCCTGCAATTCACACACATCAGGCGGGACAAATCACTATAAAAGTAGAAAAAAACCCACAAACAAAGCAAAACAACTGCGAAGCACAATGAAGGGAGCTGGAGCAAGTACAGAGGACAACCAGAACCCCCCACAAGCCCCCCGAAGGCCCAGGACGGGACCTCTGGGTCAGGGAAAGGCAAGGACAAGAAGAAGAGGAAGATGACGTTCAGTCCGCAGGAAACAGGATCCTGATTATGGAGGTGACAGAACACCATCAACTATTGTTCGTCACCTCCACTGTGTCATTGACAAAAAAAAACGGGATAAGGCAGTCCATCGTGGACAAGGTGAATGCAGTCGGAGTGCTGAAGAGGACAATGGAAGAGGTCAAGAGGCGCTGGAATGATGTGAAGCGCAAAACCAAGCCGAAACTCGCAAACAACCAGAAGGCAGCAATGCAGACTGGAGGTGGGAGTCCCGCGCCACAGGAGGAGCTGGATGAGATGGAGAAAATGGTGTCCACAGTCATCAGTGGGGAGACAGTGGCAGGAGTTGGGGGACCGGACACTGCTCAACATGACCTGACACAACAGCAACAGGGTGATTAATGACCAGGGACTGGGGGGACGGGGGAGATGGGCACAATGGCACACAAGTATAATTAAGCATAGCACAGTGTACACCCACAATAACTCTGGAGCAAGTCCCTGATCCCCTTGGCACACTACAGCACACATTCAAACAGCAAGTAGGCCCCCGTTGAGTATGTGCCCTAAGGGAGCCCGTCCCACACACCACCAATCCCACAACCATCCCATGCACATGTGTCAAACCCAGCAATGTGGCGTGTCTGTGAGCAACACTGACAATGCAAGTGACACTGCATGATGAATAGCAGTGCTGCAGTCAATATTCCATGAAATGTTGCAAGCAACGACACTGAGGTGGCTAAGTGTGAACCACATCCGTAAAGGAGCAGGTAACACTCTACCACATCCACGTGCACGAACAACCCCTGACGTCAACAACACATCTGCGGACAAACCATGCCCCAGACCCCCAACTCCCACCAAAAGACCAATGCACCCTAGTATGCAACATCTCAGCACTGTAGAAGCACAGTAGGCAAAGGCACACAGCCTGAAAGGGATAAGGGGCAGCAAAATCAGAGCTGTAGGGGCGACTCTCCCAAAATGCAGAATACACACACATAAAATGCAGAGCACATCAACATTGACAAAAATGTGGTACAAACCGCAACATGTCCAAAACAGAACAGGGGACACAACTGGGGCCGCGTGTCTGTAGAAACGGGCCAATCACATTTGGCATAGCAGGGAAAGGTGAGTTGAAGATGTACAAGTCCAAACACACATCCGTGATGTTGTCAAAATGTCCACTGTCCCACATCAAATAGGCAGTTCCTCCCAAACAGTCACAATGTACATTGTCATGCAGTCTGTATGTAAACATATCCAATGCATCAACACACATGTGAACACAATGTTAAACTGCATCTCCCCTTCACATTGCAGGGGGAAAACCAACACCTCCTGCTGAGCAGACCGAACCTCTCTTCTGATGAAGAGGACCTCCACACCTTCGACACCGACGCCATCCAAGAGTTCATCAACAGCTTCGGTAACTCACCTCCAGGAGCCGGGCAGCCCAGCTGCATCGATGAGACCACACCTCCTGCAACGACCACACAGCAGGCAGCACCCACCACCACGGCTGCCTCCCAGGACCCCCACAAAGAACACATGGCCTTCCAACGCCGTATGTTGGGGTGCCAGGAGAAGCTGGCTGAACAGGTGCGGGTGGGGTTCAGCCGCATGGCAGCCAAACTAGATGCCATACGTGGTGTCTAAGTCCCATCAGGGACCACTCACAGTCCCTAATGGACACCCACAGTCCGCTCCATGCTCTCCAACGATTCATGGCTGACATCGCTGGAGTCCTGACTCTGAGACAAGAAAAACTGTCAGGGTGGCTCCAGTGATGTCACCCGGGAGTTGGGCCACATGCGGAGGATCATGGAGAACATGGAGCAGACGCAGGTGGAAAATGCGGCTTCCACGGCTGCACACCAGCTAGAAGTAGCTCAGTTCCTCAATGCCCTGAAGACCCTCCTCATGACATTGTTGCCACAAGGCCTGGCGCGGATGACTGCTGCTGCTACCACACCACCCACATCTCCGCCCCCTGAAGTGTCAGTGCCACACAGTGTGGCAGACATTCCACCTCCGGCCCCTGATGTGTCACTGCCAAACAGTGCTGGAGACAGAACACCACCACCCACATGTGAGGCACATGAAGCAGCAGAGGACGAAGATGCGGATGAGTCTGCCTTTGTGGTAAGAAGTATGCAGTAGCATTCATCTCCACCATATGGCTGGTTTCTGCTTGGTTCTGCCCTCTGCATCATCACCTTCCACTGTCCCCGATACACTCTGCGACACTCACCTTGGACCACGACATGGACTGCCATATCCTGTTTGGTCACCAATGTCACAGCATTCAGACTGCGGACTGAACTCTTCCTCATCCGATCGACTTATGTTAGATCTGGGGGCCTCTAGTTGGCAGAGGTAGGTACCTTTGTCCAAATAGGGACCCTTGCTTCTAGTCAGGGTAAGGGGGATACACACTTTAGGTAACCCCTGCTCACCCACTTGGCAGCTTGGCACGAGCAGACAGGCTTATCCCAAAGGCAATGTGTAAAATATTTGTACCAATACTCACAATAACACAGTGTAAACACCACACCAGTTTAGAAAAATAAAATATCTTTATTTAAACTAAACACGACCAAAACTACAAAAATCCAACATATAGATACTCAATAAAATGTCTTTTAAAAGGTTGTTGCAAAAATAAGCTTGTAGAAATCAAATAGCACCAAATGGGGCTATCACAACGTCAGGACAGGGCAGAATCCAAAGTACGGCGCCGCCCGCGAGGATCGCGGTGTCGGGCGTGGAGTCACACAGACCCCCGAACAACAGTACCTTGAAAAATTATGTTGGTGACGTTGCACGTCGTCGAGGAAGAACTATGTCGCCTCCGGTGATGATGCGATGTTGGCGAGTTTCTTGCATCACCCTCGGCGGTTATCGGCGACGCGATAACGGGATACCGGCACTTGGCGAAGACACGGGGTCGATGCGAGGTGCTGGCATCAGTCACAGCCGATCACTGCCAGCGTCGGCGGGCGTCGTAGGGCGTCAGAACTGCGGAACAGGCAGGGCACTGCGTCGCCACTTCACGAGCGGCTCCCCGGACCTCGATGCAGGTCACGGCATCGCAGCAGCGGCGGCGACGGAAATAGATTTTCTTGCTTATTTTTAGTTTCTTTCAGCTCCCAACAGCAGTAGCAACCTCCAGGGCCTCACACACAGCTACAGGCACCTCCTGGCAGGTCGGAACTCCCACCAAGGAAGTTCAGAGAAGCTTGGGTAAAGTCCTTTTGTGCCTGGGACTACAGAAACAGGAGGCCAGCTCTACTCAGGCCCTTGGAGACTCTTGTCTTCAGAAGAACAAAGCACACAGCACAGTTCCTCTTCAAGTAGGGGGACACAGCACACAGCAGAAAGTCCCTTAGTCTTCTTCCTCAGCAAAAACAGCAAATGCAGGTCAGCCCCCAGACACACAGCAATGGCAGCACTTTTCCTCAGTCTTCTTCAGCTGTTCTCTTTGGCAGGGATTTCTTCTTGACCACAAAGTTTCCTAGTCTAAAATTTAGGGGCTTCAGCTCAGATATTTATACCCCAAAAGTCTTTGTTCTTCATGTGTGAGGGGTCCTGGACCCAGTCCGAACCAGTTCTGGGTGCACTCTGCCAGTGCACATCTTCTTCCTTTGTGGGTGTGGGCCAGGGCCATCAGAGGAACCGCAGGAGGTGGAGTCAGCATTGTGGAAGGCAGGCACAGCCCTATTCAGACCCAGGTGCAACTCCTCCCACCACTCTACATGCAGATAGGTCTATTCAGCCTAGTGCTGACTCACCCAGCCTCCTGGAGCCCCCCCAGCCCCTGTCACTCACAAACCAGACAGTCAATTCACAAACAGGCAGAGGCACACAGAAAGGTTGAACAAGAAAATAGCCACTTTTCAAAAAGTGCTATTTCCAAACTCTGAATTTAAAAACTATCCTCCATAAAAGGTGGGTTATTAAATTTTGAGTTCAGGGATACCAGATTCCAAATTTCTATCTTGCTGCTATTGGAAGATAAGCAGGTAAACATTTTACATAGCATTCCCCATTCTGTACTATGGGCAAGATAGCCTTTCAATAGTGAAAAACGAAATAGGCAGTAGTTCACTATCAGGACATGTTACCCACACTAGTACATGTCCTACCTTTCAGATACACTGCACCCTGCCCAGGAGGGTACCTTGGGCCTACCATAGGGGTGCCTAATGTGTAAGAAAGGGGAAGGGTCAGGCCTGGCAAGTGTGTACCCTGGCCAGGTCAACATGGCAGTTTCAAAAACTGCGTGCAGGCCCTGCAATGGCAGGCCTGAGTTCCCTTTTTAAGGCTACTTGTGTGGGTGGCACAAATAGTGCTGCAGGCCCACTAGTAGCATTTGCATTACCAGCCCTGGCACACATAGTATACTTTACTAGGGACTTTACTAGTAAGTCAAACATGCCAATCATGGATAACCAATCACAATTACAAAATACACAGAGAGCATATGCTCTTTAGCACTGATCAGCAGTGGTAAAGTGCCCAGAGTCCTATAGCCAACAACCACAGGTCAGGAAAAACAAAGGAGGAAGAAGAAAAAAGTGTGAGGATAACCCTGCAAAAAGGGACATTTCCAACACAACCTGCTTCCAGCCTAAAGCCAGGGTAGACCAATCGATACCTCAATGGGATTTCCTGCTTGGGGCGATAGAACACGGAAACTGGCCCGAACAGCAGGGGTCTATTCCTTTTGTACGCCTTCCTGAACCCAGTTGGATCCCTCTGTCTATACTCTCAGGGCCCACTAGGCTATTCCATGGGGGGCCCTTCTCCTCACCTGGGGTCCCCATATGTGCAGTGCCTAAACTTACTTTGCTCACAGATGTGTCCGCACTGGTAGACAGTACCCACCTGGCCAACACAATGGTGTGGCCCAGTCCACCCCCAGGGTGTGACTCCAGCCCCCCTCCCTGGGGGCAATTCTGTCCACCAAGACAACCAGCCACAGTGGCCACTGACATCAGTGATGAGAACCAGGCATCATGCCTGTCCGGCCTCTCTAACCTCTGTGGCGTCAGAAAGTGTGGGGCAGTAGCCCCAGGTGTCTTGCACCTTTTCTCCACTCTCCCTCCTGCCAAGTCAGGTATGGTATCCTGACACTGGCCCGCAAGCCCAGGGTCTGTACCCTCAGGCTGACCAGAGGTCACAGGCGAGGCTCTCCTCCCCCTACCTCTCCTTCTGGCGTGCCGCCCTCTCCTCCCAGGAGAGTCACCCTCAGAACACAACTCGCCCACCAGTTCAGGACCTCTCTCCAGCAACTGGTCTCCCAACCCAGGATCTAAACCCTCAGGTTGCACCGGGGTCAGAGGCGAGGACTGCCTCCTTCTGCACCCCCTTCCAGAGTGCATCACCCTCCCGCCTGGAGTGGTACCCCTGGAAGACAAACCGGTCAGGACACTGCTTACAGTCATCCTTCCCTCCAGGGCAGGCAGCACCTGAACCTGGCCTCCCAACCCAGGGACTAAACACTGCGATTGAACACTTGCCTGGCACACCAGGACGTCTGGGAACTCACACAGTATCCCCCCGAGGGTAACACATGACTCGTTCATCATGTGACAGTCTGCCTGGCGCAGATCTACCGACCCCTGTCCATCTGACAGTGCACGAAGATCCCCCAGGACAGAAGTGGTGTCACCATGGTCACTCCTGAGAGCCTCAGCCCTTCTGGCTGGCCCCTGACCCACTGGTTCTCCCACTGGGGAACACATCCCCCTCTCAAACCTCAATCCGGACTATTGCACCCTCCCAACTGGAGCGGCACCGCCAGACACCAGAACCACTGGAGCTCCATTTACAGATGATCCGGGTTCTCCTGACACTAGGAGATCCCCCTCAAATTGTCTACCAGTACAGCCTAGGTCCCCTTCCTGGCGTTCCCTTAGGGAACCCTCCAGGCCCTGAGACTGGGTTTTGGGCACCTTGGGACACACCGTCCCACACTCACTCCTTCTCCATGGAGACAGGACGTGAGCCCTTATGCCCCTCCCACTACACCGGGACCTATCTGACCTACTCTGAATCTCTTCCACCACACAGGACTGGAAGATACCTGAGCCACTCCTTTTAGGATCACTCCCCAATGCCTTTTCAGACCCTCTGGAATCCACCAAGAGGTCTGCCTCCAACACAAGCTCCCTGGGATCAGAGAACTCACACTCCACCTGGTGTTGGCATAGCTCTGGAAAATAGGGACTTAAAATATGCTCTCCAACAAATGAATCACACAGCCCCCCACAGTTGCTAACCAAGCTACCCTTTGCCTCACCCTCCAGTGCCTCACAC
Organism: Triturus cristatus; assembly: GCF_964204655.1. Taxonomy (NCBI): domain Eukaryota; kingdom Metazoa; phylum Chordata; class Amphibia; order Caudata; family Salamandridae; genus Triturus; species Triturus cristatus. The sequence continues at coordinate 162,387,469 of NC_140591.1, forward strand.
AAGCACCCCACACCACTCTCCTGAGATTGGCAAGACAGTGTCTGACTGTCCCTGTCACTCAACCCACACTCTTCTGGGTGGTCTTCACACTCACACACCAAGGTTTCTACCATGGGGTAACCCCTCTCCGTGCACCTCTCATCTAGAGTCAGTAGAGGGTCCCTCCCACCACTAGGAATATGATCCTCTGTGTCAGTTCCCCAATCTACTTCAAGGACACTGCACACCACTGGAGCTACCTCATAAACCTGAACTTCCTGGTGTATGTTAACCCCCTCCCTCAAGTCAGGCGCCACATCTCTGGGTGTTTGCACTTCTCCCTCAGCACTAGATAACATAATCTTGCTGCCACCATCTGAGCTGGACTCCACCTCCAACTCAGCAAAGCTCACTTCCTGAGCTAAACACTTTTCTTCTTTCTTGGCTAAGATGCTCAAGGCCTCATCCTCTCAAGCTCCAAATCAAGCACCCTCATTCTTAACTCATGTGCCAAGCTCAATTTCAATTCTTCCAAAGCATAAATCTTCTTGCTCTCCTCTGCCATCGTTTCTCTTTCTATGGTAGCTCTTTGGTTCTGCATTTCCAATATTTCCATCTCGAGCCTCATGACTTCTAACTCATGATCTCTAACCCTTTGGTTTTCCTCCAACTCCTCTGGGGAAAAACTTCTAGCGGAATGGTTCTTGCCAGCACTGGAGGCTGCTCTGGACACAGGCAGATCCTGTTATCTGAAACCATCCCCTTGTGCATCCTTATCCACCTCTGCATCCTCTGCCTCCCCAGCCTCTTTGGCCTCCCACCAGGCCCTTAAGGTCTTCTGTAGCTCCTCCTTCCTGGAACTGCTCTTCATGGGATATTCAAAGTTCCTGCAGAACTGCTTGAGTTGACCTATCAGATCAAAAATAGAACCAAAAAGAAAACACAGTATGTGGTTGCGTAGTGGTCTGCCCTAATCTAGTGATGTACACCAATCACTGTGGGTCAAGTACAAATACAAGTTCAAATCCTCAGCGCTGACCACCAATGTTAGATCTGGGGGTCTCCAGTTGGCAGAGGTAGGTACCTTTGTCCAAATAGGGACCCTTGCTTCTAGTCAGGGTAAGGGGGATACACACTTTAGATAACCCCTGCTCACCCCCTTGGTAGCTTGGCACGAGCAGACAGGCTTATCCCAAGGGCAATGTGTAAAGTATTTGTACCAATACTTACAGTAACACAGTGAAAACACCACACCAGTTTAGTAAAATAAAATATCTTTATCTAAACAAAACAAGACCAAAACTATAAAAATCCAACATACAGATACTCAATAAAATGTCTTTAAAACGGTTGTTGCAAAAATAAGCTTGTAGAAATCAAATAGCACCAACTGGATCTATCACAACGTCAGGACAGGGCAGAATCCAAAGTACGGCGCCGCCCACGAGGATCGCGGCGTCGGGCGCGAAGTCACACAGAAGCCGAACAACAGTACCTTGAAAAATGATGTCGGTGACGATGCACGGCATCGAGGAAGAACGATGTTGTCTCCGGTGATGATGCGACGTTGACGAGTTTCTTGCGTCACCCTCGGCGGTTATCGGCGCCGCGATAACGGGATACCGACACTTGGCGACACTGGGATAATGCGAGGTGCTGGCGTCGGTCACGGCCGATCACTGCCGGCGTCTGCGGGCTTCGTAGGGCGTCGGAGCTGCGGAACAGGCCGGGCGCTGCGTCGTCACTTCACAGCATCGGAAATATATTTTCTTGCTTCTTTTTAGTTTCTGTCAGCTCCCAAGAGCAGTAGCATCCTCCAGGGCCTCACACACAGCTACAGGCACCTCTTGCAGGTCAGAATTCCCAGCAAGGAAGCTTGGGTGAAGTCCTTTTGTGCCTGGGACTTCAGAAACAGGAGGTCAGCGCTACTCAGGCCCTTGGAGACTCTGGTCTTCAGAAGAACAAAGCACACAGGACAGTTCCTCTTCAAGTAGGGGGACACAGCACACAGCAGAAAGTCCCTTAGTCCTCTTCCTCAACAGAAATAGCAACTGTAGGTCAGACACCAGGCACACAGCAATGGCAGCACTTTTCCCTAGTCTTCTTCAGCTGTTCTATTTGGCAGGGATTCCTTCTTGATCACAAAGTTTCCTAGTCTAAAATTTAGGGGTTTCAGCTCAGATATTTATACCCCAAAAGTCTTTGTTCTTCATTTGTGAGAGGTCCTGGACTGAGTCCAAACCAGTTCTGGGTGCACTCTGCCAGTGCACATCTTCTTCCTTAGTGAGTGTGGGCCAGGGACATCAGACGCATCGCAGGACATGGAGTCAGCATTGTGGAAGGTAGACACAGCCCTATTCAGTCCTAGGTGC